>NC_056744.1:1531845409-1532042909 GCF_019279795.1 Protopterus annectens
CATATCTAGCAACATGTATAGTGTATTACAGCAGTATGCCACCTATATTCACGAATGTGCACATATGTTACGCAGGGGTCTGCCATCAATGACTAGTGTGGTATACCAGTGATACTGTCACTGGACTTTACAATCATTGCAATGGATTACACTTTTCATGATGCATTAGCATGATATATACCTCCTGTGTCTAGGTTGTGCATTTGTCACATACAGTGTGCCATGAACTGTTGTATAGTATTACATACTGTTGTAAGTTTGTTGCTGTGCAAAACGTGGTGTGATATATAGAGTGTGCCAGGCACTGTCAGGCAGTTGTGGGTTGAGTATTGACATGTGGTATTGAAAGTGTATATCTTCTGACAGCCAATAGGTTGCTATATATGGCAGTTAATTGATATCTGTACATTAGAAATATACGTGTGCCTCATGACTTGCTCACACATATTGTTTCATTGTCTTCCAGGGCTATGTTCCTCCATCGTAATCCTGCCTATAGCATGGCGGAGGAAGAGGTTATAACATCCAGCCTGGTGCAGCAGTATGCCCTGCTTTTCTCTAGAACCAGCCAGGACCAGCATGAGCAGACTGCCCTGTGGCAAGAGCTTGTCCATCGGGTAAATGACATAGGCATGCATAACCGGACATATGAGCAGGTACGCCATCACTGCAGTGATTTAATTAGACATGTCCAGCAGCGTGCGTCTGATATCCGCAGACAGCAGCTTGCCACAGGTGGGGGGTAGCCATCTATCCCCCCCTCACCAGAGTGGAGGAGCTGCTTCTGAGCCAGGTGGCTCCTGGCCAACAACAACCCCAACAACTAATGTGTGTCATCATGGAGGCCAGAGTCACCCAGCAAGCTGACATGGAGCGTGCAGGTAACATGGCATAGCTGTAGACTACTGTTACCTCAATTGTTAGAGCATGCTTATATGAGATGTGTACTGTATAGTTAGACGATGTGGTGCTCAGTGTTGTGCAATGGTAATAATTAGGAATACAATCTGTAGGCCTATGACTGTCAACCGTTGTACTACTGTATGATTGCAAACACACAGTAGCAATGCCACAGTTGTTGCCACTGACAAAGTGTCTGATATCCTTGTAGGTCCCTCTGGTGTGACAGCAAGGCAGCTGACCCATGCTGGTGAGTGTGTTCTACCTTTAATACTGCTAATTAAATGTACATGTCATAGATGAGGTGTAGGCCATGTACACGTAATACACATACGCATAATGCATGCTGTGCATGTTTGCTGTGAGACTATGCACAAGCGAGTAATGTGGGTAGCTGCCTAAAACACATACAATACACAGAGCATTCCACATAATTGTGGCAGCACTGATGTGGACATTGGATAGGCAGAGTCGATACACATGCACACAACATACACAACACTGTCATATGTAGTACATGTTAACATGCTACACATAGCGTATTCAGACGCCCACTGTAAGGTCACACTACAGTATCCCACACTTCATCCACACAGCACACATAATATACCTGAGGGGTAGATGCCTCACATGTGGCTGTGCGACACTCTTCGACACATTATACATTTATGGTAGGCAATGCCCCCTATTGTGCACCTTACAAACCCATGTAACAACTGTCTGTGAAATGGTGAATGTAGCCATGGTACTGTAGTTCCGGTACAGCAAGGTATGTGCCAGTCTGGCACACATTAGTAGCCCTGAGTGACCACATGATGCTGCATGATGATGGCTCAAGGTAGTACACCCCATCCAGTTACAGTGACCACTGTACTAGACATAGCATTACCTGCTTTGCACCTCAGTGTTGTGTGTGTGCAAACATAGGGCAAACATAGGCACCTATACACAATATGCATGGCAATCCCCATTTGTACAAAGTGACACATATATGTCTTGTAATGCTATTGAGTGTATAGGTCACATGACACACACTGTGTCTGTGTGATGTTTAATGTTGCAGTTGTGTTGTAGCATGCCATGTCATGTCTGGCACTGGCATGTCCACAATATGTCCTACACTCACCATAACCACTGTACAATGGCCATGTTGAGCAATGGTATTCCATCAGGTAAACATGCACCACTCATCCTGTGTGTATACATAGCATGCATGTGCTAATCCTGTGTCCACATTTCTCTGCTCAAGACACATGCTCTAATCATAAATGGATATCTATGTGACACACAGATACACATCTAGCCATGGTATGTATACCTGTGAGAGATGGTGCACAGAACATTGCAGAGCTTATAATACTTGCACAGCACTGTTGTGTCCATGTACACAGTGCGTTCCAGGGTGAGGCCAATCTCTGAACAACAGCACACATGCATCAAAGACATGTATAGTGTTATTAGCAAGGGCTGTCAACACCCACACTGCATGCTGTTGGGAAACACACATCCTGCATGCTGACATGTGTGATATAACTGTTTGCCTTGTGATACTGTACCCACTATCACCCGCTATTGAGTATGTTCTGGATTGCGAAGTTTATTACATTGGTAAAACCGAACGTAAGCTCAAGCAAAGAATATATGAGCATCAATATAGCACTGGTAGGCAGATTAGTACAAATGCCCTAGCAAGACACGTTATAGAATACCCAGATCACAAATTCAGTTTTATTGTTTTGCAAAAGGTAGATCAAAATATTAGGGGAGGCCCATGGCAACTGAAGCAGAGCTGGCGTGGCAGATTCATACTATGGCTTATATTATGCCTGGGTTAAATAAGTACGTATCTATAAAATGCTTACTCAAAATAAAAGCACTAGCTAGACAAACAAAAGTAACAAGCCATATATAATATTTAGAAATATTGAGAGTGTGTAAATAAATTTATGTATATATATTTTTTTCAATAATGATTTTAAAGGGGTTTTTTATTAATTTTAATGTTAAAGTGTGTATATTATGGCCACAAGTTTTGTGTGGTTGTAATTTTTAATGGGGGCATGGACTAGGCTAGTGGAAGGTTTAATGTTGAAGATTTAAGGATGTAGTTAAATCTAATGCAACATAAAAAATCTTTGGTTCAGCAAACACATAGATATTTGTGTTTTGGCATTTAAATAATTAATTGTTTTTAAATACTTAATTAATTGATTGCTTGATTGGATTTGCATTATGTATAGAAAGCAATCCCTGTCTACATGGAAGGCTATTTTGTATTTGTTTTGTTGGTCTGAAGAAGTTGGCTTATTTATTGCCAGCAAAAGCGCTTACCAATAAAGGAGGTAGTTCCATAAGCTTGCTCACCTTTGTTGTTTTTACCTATTTGTCTTTAGAAACCGTCCTTGGATTATTTTATGAGCGATCATTGTTTCTTCCTGATAATGATCAGTGATGCCTTTCCTTTAGTGAAGTTGGATCTATCATGTGTTCATTTCCTCCTTCTCTTGTCTAGCTTATTTATGGACTACAAACACCTGCTTGTTGTCCTATTTTTGGAGGAGTGCATCTTGGTTTTATTTGTGATGTCTCATTCCATGCATCCCTGTAGATGCTCATAGGATGCACTTGTAAATGATTCTGCAGATTGCATACCATTATCCTATAGCAAAGGGTCTTTGGAACATTCCACTTTGGTCTTGGGAAGTGTGCAGTTTGCTTTTGCAAATGTCTTCACAGTGGTTTCATTAACTGGGTGTGGGGGTGGGATGTGGATGTCCAGTGTGATTACTTAATGATCTGATATTACCAGCGGGGGGTTTATCTCTGTTGTGGAACACTGGTACCCCATGTTGGTGATGATCATGTCCAGTATGGTGTCACCTCTAGTGGGCATGCTAACCTTCCAGGATGTTAGAGTTTCTTAACTCTAGGACACATTGGGCAAAGGACATTGTATACGAGTAATTCATCCACTCAATGTTTGGGTAGTTGTAATCTCATATAATGGTGTTTGATAGGACCTTTATATTTGCCATTGTTCTCCAGAATACTGAGTGAGGTTCCTGAGACAAGGTACGTAATCTGTAGCAGGCTACAATCTGATGGGCAGCTTTGCCCAATGTTAGTTGCACTTGCATGGTCTCCAAGGCCTCATGCTGTACCAGTAACCTGAAGGTGTGGATATCCATAAGGTAAATGGCTACACCCCTTACTTTTGTATTTCACACGTGGTCGTGGGTCCAAAGGTCAGAGTGATTGTGAGTGTTTTATGTGGATCATCTCCAACAGCTCTATGTTTGACATAGCTTTGTATGTTAGGCAGTGAACACCTCTGAGTAGGCGATATGCAAGGGAGCATGGATGGAGTATTTTGAGATGGTCTGTGCATGGCATGTATTTCAGGCCACTAATGCTCTTTGTGAGGTATTGCTGCTGGCTTTCCAGTTGTTGTAGTTGTCTTGTGAGGTACATAGTAGCAATGGCGTTGTACTCTTTTATAGTTCTAGTGAGTGGTGAGTAGAGGGGAACAATGTCCTCTTCTATTCTGCATGAGTTGCATTTTGTGATGAGGTGTGCCACATAAGAGGGTTTCCTGACTACTGTGGGAATGTGCTTATCACAGTTGTATCCACTGTCCACCTGTGACCCAGGGTCTCTTGTCACACTTACAGTGTGAAGTATACTACCACCTATGTTGTAGTTCTTGGCTATAGTGTTTTTAACAAAGGTGATGATAATGCACCTTTTGACATTGAGCTACAGCCCATGGCTTGGACAACAGCCATCTGTCTCAGTGAGGCCCTTTTGTAGGCTGTCCACATCTTCAGTGTTTACAATGATGGTTCCTAGTTTGCAGTCCTCTGGAAACTTCAGTAGCCACAGGCCTTCCATGTTAATGTTTACTTCAGGGATGAAGATACTACACAGCCTGGGAAGTTATCTAGTCCCATGGCTGCTGTGATACTGGCTTTGGAGAGTGTTTTTTTTACCTGTGCAGCCGTGATGACAGCAACTTTGCAGTCTTCCATTATAGACATGCGCTCTTTCATGGGTGAGACGGGGGGTAAAGTTAACACTGATCCTATCTGCCAGGATGTTGGCAATATCAGTTGGCTCTGTACATTTAGTGCCATTGAGCTGTAACTCAGAACAGATCTGAGTGCAACCATGACATGGACTTGTCTGTTGGGCGGAGATCTCCTGAGTAGACAGTATGCAACAGAGTACAGATTGGGTTACATTTCAGTCTTGTTGCATGGGGCAACTATTTGAGGCCAGTAATCCTCTTGTTAAGGTACTTCATCGGTGTTTCTAGCTGCTGAACTTGCCTAGTCAGATTCATTCCAAGTGTGTTGTGGTACTCTCTGACAGGTCTGATGACTGTTGAGTTGTGGCAACCTCCTTTGACCTACATGCACAGACCTTGGCAGTTTGTGTGAACACATAGCAGGATCTTCAGACCACTTTGTGAATGTGTTTCTGGAAGTAGAGATGACTATACACATTTGTCCATAGATCCCTTATTATCACATCCGTATTTAGCCTAAGTGTGTGAGCATGCCCAGTATGACCTTTCAGTGTGATGCTGAATGAAATCCACTATATTTGTTGGAGTGTGTGAGCACGCACAGTATACACATTTATACTATATATGTATGGTAAATCAAGTTGTATTTTTACAGCAAGGCTCACCTTTGTGTCATAAATCAACAGGGATCATGCTGTGTCTGCAGGGCTTCCATGAGACAGTTTGCATAGACTTATTAACATTTCTACATACAGGGGGGACAGCTATTCTTTGTACATTTCTACCCGTGGGCACACCGGATTGTTACTGTGGGTGTACATAGGATGTGGGTTTCACCTGACACTTATACACATTTGCTGTGCCTGCACTGCTATGTACATGACACCATTACAGTCTGTACTGTTGCCTATCGTACTGGCTTGAGGCATACTACTGTATTACAGAACTTAGCGTCCAATGTCACGTATATTAGCTTGCGACTTCATAGCCTACACAACCCACATCACAACGCCTGGCCTGATGTTCTCTGTCTGCATAGGCATGTGGGGAAGGTTACCCATTTGCCTCTTTAGGGGCATGATACAGCATTGCTTTGTGTTTGCATTAGTGTACAATTGTCCTGCTGTGTCTGTGCCTCTGAAATGCTATCATGGCTTAGTAGTTCAGAACTGTGACTATAGTGCACAGTATCCTGGGTTCAAGGCCTGTCACTGCATTTTATTTTCATGCTGGCCAAACCAGACTGCTTAAGGAACAGTAAAGCAGATATGAGCATGTTTAACTGACTTTGCTCAACTTGCCCTGACCTTGCCCAACATTGCACGAGCAATTGTGTTTACATATACTAGATACTGGTGAAAGCTGCTTAGCACTGCTTTATATTTATTTATTTATTTATTTAGATTTGTTGACCGGGAGTGTCCGACTGGACGTGGGTCCATTTTCAGTGGCGGCCCGGGGAGAAAAGCTCCACAGTAAAGTAAACACAGTAGTTACATTGGATTACATAGCGATTAACAATGTAACATATAAATTACTTGCAACATATTTACAGATGAAGAACATAGTACATCAGTAGACAACTAGAATCTTTATCTGTGAAGTATATAACAGGCATTAAGAAATGTAACAATGAGAAGTTCCTGCTGTATAATAAGTACTAGGCTTATGAGCATCTGAGCTTGCTATCATCAAGGTAGTTAGTGGAGGTGAGAGAAAGGTAGTAGTTGGATGGGGTGGATGATATTAGAGTGGGAGTTGCAAGGGCATAGCCAGCATGTTTTTAGGTGTGCTTTTAATAAAGTTTTGAAGTTGGTGCATGATGGTATGTAGGTAATTGTGGGTGGGAGTGAGTTCCATAATTTGGCTATGGCGCAAGAGAATAGTGCTTCACCAGCAGAGTTATTGGCTTTAGTGATCTGCAAGTGATTTTTGTTGCTGGATCTTAGTGGTCTGGTGGTGCGATAGGGTTGGAGTAGATTCTGGAGGGATGGGACATTTAGTGGATGGTTTACTAGTTTGTGGGCGAGTGGGAGTTGATACCACTGAAGGAGGTGAGGGAGTTCAAGCCAGCCCAGTTCAGCAAGTGAGAGACAGTGGTGACTATGGTAGGATGCCCCTGTGGCGAATTTGGCGATTTTATTGTAGCAGGTCTCTAGCTTGTTTAGATCACATTGCCTTAGGTTGGTATATACTGGAGAGGCATAAAGTAGGGTGGAGATAAGGTGGGAATTTGCTATTGAAATCTTTGCTGCTTTGGTGAGAAATTGTTTATTTCTGTATAAGGCTCCTAGTTTTTTGTGGACTTTTTTTATGGTCATGGATATGTGAATGTCAAATTTTAGTTTATTGTCTATTTCCACTCCTAGCAATTTGGTGTATTCAGTTGGGTATATAGTAGTGTTGTCTTTTGCTGTGATGTTAAAGTGAGAGTTGTTTTGAGTATGTTTGGTGGGTAGGAAGATGAGTAGTTTAGTTTTGTTTGGGTTGAGTATTAATTGGGCATCGGATAACCATGTTTCAACAGAGGAAAAGGCTTCCTGTGTGACTTTTTGCAGTTTGGGTAGGGACTGGGCTGAGCAGATGATGGTTGAGTCATCTGCATATTGGATGAGTGTGCCATGTTTGGTGGCAGAGGCTAGATTATTGGTGTAAACAGAGAAAAGTAGGGGTCCAAGGATGGATCCTTGGGGAACCCCTATGGAGACAGGTAGTTGGGGATATATGTCATTCTGCCATACAACGGATTGTTGGCAGTCAGACAGGTAACTCTGAAACCAGTTGGTGACTGATTGTGAAAATGATAGGTTATTGAGAACAGAGATAAGTTGTTTGTGTGGGACCATGTCAAATGCTTTAGATAGGTCTAGGAAAGTAGCAGAGGAGAGATAACCATTGTTTTTATGCTGAAGGATAGTGTTAGTAAAGGAGAGTAAGGCAGTGGTGGTGCTATGGTTTGGTCGGAAACCATGCTGAGTACTGGAAAGGAGGTTGTTAGTAAGGAGGTAGTGTGAGACCTGAGAGTGTATGCATCTCTCTAGTATTTTGGAGAGTGGAGAGAGAATAGCTATGGGTGGTGGTTAGTTCTGCAGAGGGTCCGCCTTTGTGGAGGAATTATATGTGAGACTTTCCACAATGTGGGAATGTAACTTTCTGACAGAGATCGGTTAATCAAGATGGATACTGGGTAGGCCAGAGCATCAGCTGCGATTTGTAGGTATTCACTTGGGAGGTTGTCTGCTGCTAATTTGGTGGGTTTAAGTTTAGTTAAGATTTTTTATGTTGGAGGTAGGTACAGGAGAAAAAGAGAAAGCAGTGGGGAGATTACTAGTTGAAGGTGTGGGTTGGAGGGGAGGGGAGTTGTGTTGTTTAGCTAGTGATAGTATGGTTTGGGTAAAGTGTGTGTTGAATGAGGTAGCAATATTTTCTGAGGAGTGAGGGATGTTAGGAGGAGGGGTACTAACTTTACCTGGGTGGAGGATGGAGTTTATGGAGGACCAGAATTGTTTGGGGCTGTGTTGTGAGGAGTCTAGGGCAAACTGGTAGTATTGGAATTTGTCCTGTTTTATTAGCTCTTTGACTCTATTGTGTAGTTCTAGGAATGTTTGTCTAGCTGCGGGGGGTTTGGTTTTGCGCCAGTGCTCCCAGGCTTTATCCCTGTTTTTCATTTCTGACTTAGTGGTTTTCTGTAGCCATGGGGAGGGTTGTGCTTTGGTTCTGGAAAATCTTATGGGGGCATGGTAATTAAGGATGTTCAGGAAGGTAGTATTAAAAAACTCAACTGCGTCATCTAGACTGAGGTACTTTAGAGCATGCCAGTTACATTCTTTGAGGGATGAGATGAATGTGAGTAGGTTAAAGTTTATTTTTTTACGTATTTGATGATAGATGACAGGTTTAGCTTGGTACAGGTATTTTTTGAGTAGGAATGTTGGGGCGTGATCACTGAGGCTATCTGATAAGCAGCCTGTTATATATGACTGGGGGTTCTTACTGACTAGTATCCAATCCAGGGTAGCGTGCTTGCTGGAGTTTTTATTTATCCTTGTTGGTGAATGGACTAGTTGGGTGAAGCCATGAAGGTGTACATGATGGGTTGGATTGTTGCCAGAACAGGATTGTCAGTCAATATTGAAATCACCTAAGATGATAGTTTCTTGGGGGAGATGGTGGGAAGACCAGCTGAGGAGGTTTTCCAGTGGAGGGATGTTTTGGCCAGGTGGGAAGTAGCATCCAATTATGTTGATGGTTTTGCTTTGGTTAATTTTGAGGTTGGTATATATTATTTCTTCATTGCCTATTTGTGGAGCTGATGATTTTAAGATCTGGATGTTTAGATGCTGTTTAAATATTATAGCTACACCACCTCCTTTTGTTTAGCGGTCTACTCTTAGTATGCCGTAACCTGTAGGGAGTATTTGCTCACTGGTAATGTGAGGTTTTAGCCAGGTTTCTGTCAGGATGACAATATCTGGGGAATATAAGTCAATGGTGGCATGGAGTTCATGGACTTTGTTGGATATACTTCTAATATTTAGGCTTAGTAGAAGGAAGTCACTTGGCTTTCTATTGGCTGTAATATGGGAGAAGTTGTGGTTTCTAGTCTGATTATGAGGATTGGGGTTGGAGATGGAAGGGCCAGGGTTGGGGTGGATGTCTCCACTTAGGGCTAGTTTTGATATGCATGAGATTATTAGTTTTCTCAGTTTTTGAATGTGTTTGTTTATAATGGAAACTTTATGATTGTGCTCTGTGGGTAATAGGTATGGTGGGAGGGTTACTATGTTAAGTTGTAGGGATGCATTACGTTTGAGTAATATAGTTGGTAGAATATGTGGGGGGTGCATAGGGATGGTTCTTGAGCTGGTGGGAGGGGAGCTGAGTATGGGTGAGACATGGGTGGTGGTGTGAGTAGTAGTACAGTGGTAGTGGTTAAGTGGGGGAATGATGGAGCTTTGGTAGGATGTAAGATAATATGTAAGGAGAGTGCATGCAGTGAGCAAAGGAAAGGTATGCTTGTACATGTCAGTTGAGGAGGTGTGAAAGTAGAGGGAATATGGAGGAGGTAGTGTTGGGTTAGCGCTGTGGTTGGCTATTGGAAAGATGGGAGGGGTTTGAGTGCAATAAAGGTGGGACCACTGGGCGGAGGAATAGGGGCAGGGTGGGGAGCAAAGCGGGTAGAGATCCTGTTAGGGTCTTGTATGAGAGGCTGGAAACAATCACAAAGCAAGACAAGTATGTGTTAAGAAACAATCACAATTGACCAAGAACTGCTCTGAAACTGTAAGTCTTTTCTTAATTTCTCAGGTGGAAAAACAGGATAACCTTGTATCAGTAGGCTACTGTGGTCATAGTTTAAATTAACAAACACACAGTATTGATCAGTTATGGATACTATTTGCTAACAGAAGGGAATAAGAGAAAGTGGAAGATGTGTGTGGTGGTGGGGGGGGGCTGCTTACAGCCAAAGCACAGTGCTCTCCAGGGGAAAATGAAGATTGGCTCAAACAGGTAGACATTGCTTAAAACATGGCAATCATGCCTCAGGTCCTGCTTCAGGGCTGCCTATGTCAGATGCACATACTACACTGCCTATACATGTTTGGAAACAGGCAGTGTCAAGTTAGGCATCCCTTTTATTTTATGTGCGAGTCAGAGAGAGGTATCATTTCCATGGTTCCTACTGAGCCAGTGTATATGCTATGTGTTGCCTCTTTGCCAAGGACAAGGCATACTGGGCACGTCTCCTTCTGCCTACTGGGGCAGGCTCAGGTTGTTCCTCCTCTGAGTCACGCTGTGCCTGTGCAGGCCTTAGCAATGGTGGGGGGCTGTTTGGCCCTGCCCCATGCTGTTCCTGCTGCAGCTGTTTTCGCAGGATCATATTGTATAGCATGGCACATACCATGACAATTTGGGTACATGTAGTTGGTGAGTACTGCAAGGCTCCACCAGATGTGCCCAGGCACCGGAACCGTGACTTGAGCATCCCAAACACACGCTCAATTACATTTCATGTTTGTGCGTGTGACTCATTATGGAGTTCTTGTTCAGGTGTGTGTGCATTTCTGATGGGTGTCATCAGCCACGGCTCCAGTGCATATCCAGCATCCCCCACTAGGTGACCATCAGGGATGTCCCCATTGGCAAATGTCTGGTACAGCTGCGACAGATGCCAGATATGGGAATCATGGTATCTTCCAGGGCAGCCAGCACACACATTCAGTATTATGCGCTGGGCATCACACATGACCTGGCAGTTGATGGAGTGGAAGCCCTTGTGGTTGATGTAGGCCCTACCCCGCTCACCAGCTGGTGCTTTGATGTGCATGTGCATGCAGTCAATTGCACCTACTACCTCAGGGTATTCCGCTATTTGCTGGAAGAGACGCATATTGCTGGCCAATACCTCACAGGAAGTGAAATATACATGATCACCGACATGTGGTGACATAGAATTCAGGAACTGGTGCAGTCCCCTTGATGCTGATACCTGTGAAATCTCCATCATATCACCAGTTGGTCTCTGGAAGGTACCTGTTGCTAGTATTCTTAGGCCAACACATACCTTGGTTTCCAATGGGATGGGTTCCCCTCTGTTGGTTCTGTGTGTGAGGTGTGGCCTGCACAGCTCAACAATTTGCTGCAGGAGGTCTCTGTCCACTGTATAGCACTCTACTATCTCCAGCGCATGTAGCCCCTGGTAGGTTACCCTGGGTCTGTACACTCTTCTCTGTCTCCTCACTGTGGGTTGCTCAGCAGCATTCGCAATGGCACCACCCTCAACATCTTGCACATGTTGCCTTATAACAGCAATGGCAGCCCCTAACATTTTTATGGCTCAGTTTAAGCTTTTTAAGTTTTCACTTCTCTTTGTCGACTCCAGTGTTGCAGTGTTTCTCAGAAAAACATGGGGGAATGTTGTTTGCAGAGTTTTAAGTGCTGGGCTGGGCTGGGCTAGTGTACTGCCTGTGTAATTGGCTGATTCTGATTGATTTCACCTGGCAGCTCTGCTAGGTCTCCTTGGTTAACTTCCTACTACTTATTTTCCTTCCTTTTCCCATTTCTGTTTCCACAGGGGACAGCGCCGTGCAAACACGTGCATATGAGCACATACACAGGCTTACACAGGCTTAGGCAGGTGCACATTCATGTATACAAGCTTAGACGGCCTTACACAGGCTTACACAGGCACACACACAGGCTTAGACGGGTTTACACACGAGCACACGCGCACACACGCATGCACACAGTGTAAGCAGTTTTGCAAGAAACTTTAGTGATAGCCATGGCGTACACCTTTGGTTTCTGGATTTCAGTTTAGACAACTGTAAACACACCTCTTTTAGTCCTGAGTAACTCACAGCAAACACATGCCACTCTGCTCCAATAAGCTTACATTCTTTTTGATACATACCTCCTCATGATGTCACCCATCTTCTACTCTGTTACTCCCCTTATCCTACTCTTACACTCCAGGGACATGGTTCACATAGCAGGAAAAATTGAGATTCACTATCCTTATCCTCATTTGCATAGGATTGCCTACTAATGCTTGGTTACATCTCTCAGACTGAGCTTCCCCCTTAGCAACCTCTACTCAGTAGCCATGTTGTCTTCAGCCTGCCATTCACTTGCATGGCAGATGAATATTTTGAATAAAATCCCTATTTGTGGCTTTTATTTTTTGTTTTTCTGGTTTTTAGAGCACCGCACATTTGCGTGGCGCTGCACTACGCTTAAAAATCGGAGATCGAGGAAAAAAAAAAATTTTTTATTATTTTGCAACGGATATTGGCATGCTTCCTCAACTGGAAGCATCCTTTATTTGGAGCGGTCATGGCTCCGTTTTGCTATTTGCAGAATGGTACTCAGTAGCCAACCGAGTACATTTCTGTAAATAACACTACTCTTACTTGGACAGGTTAGTGTTTCCTGGATCGCAAATTTACTTCATTTGCATAGCTTTCAGCAGCAAATTAGGTAATTTGCATAAACTAACCCTGTCTGTGCAAGAGTCGTTTTAGGAACTCTCTTGCACGCCCCTGCCGGCTGTTCCTGGATCGCTCGGCAGACATGTTGGCTGCATGGAGTCTTACTCTACTCTTAGACTCCGTGTAAGCCTTCGTGAATCCGGCCCATAGTGTTTCCATATTGTTGTTCCATACTCAAGTTTGGGTCTAATGTTACCAATAAACAATGACTTCATTATTTTTGATTTCCTAGACTTTCTAAATCTTTTTATACAACCTATAGTTCATTAACTATCATTAACCAATTGGTTGATATGATTAAAAAAACTCATAGCTGAATCAACCCATATTCCCAGGTCCTTAAATGAGCATATAGTTTCAATCACTGTGTGCTGTATTAAATATTCACCTTTCAGTTTATGTCTCCCAAATCTCATATGCTTAGGTTTTGATGTATTTATTGGCATATTATTCTCCTGTACCAAAATGGTCAATTTAGTCAAGTTATTTTGCAGACATGCCTTATCTGTAACTCATATAATCAGTTTACCAAATTTCAGGTCGTCTGCATATAAACTGTAGAACACTTCAGATGAAAAGGTTAGGTCTGAAAGATACAATCTAAACAAGTAAGGGCCTAGGACAGAGCCCTGTGGGACACCGTGACTGTAACCAAGGATTTTACCTGTCCAGTTGCTGTATGATACTTGCCATGCCCTATTTGTAAGCCATGCAGCTATCCATCTTAACAAGAGTACATAAATACCTAGTTGTACTAATTTATTGATCAGTGTTTTGGTGTATGAACCTGTCAAATGCTGAAGTTAAATCTATATAAGTTACATCCCAGCACAATTTTTCATTCATAGCTGTTATTATATTGTTAAAGAACATCATGTTACAGGTGGTAATCGATCTATTTTATTTATTTATTTTACATTTGTTTATCGTGAAAGTCCAACTGGATATATGTCCATTTTCAGTGGAGGCCCAGGGAGAAAAGCTCCAGAAAGCAGAGTATAAATACATTATGAACAATAGAAACATTTAGAGATACATATAATATGCAGTTTTCAGTAGGATGACAAACATGGATAAAATATATTAGACAACATCAAAATCATGCGACTTCAATTTCAGACAGTAAAACACGGAGTTATGGGCTAAGTCCCTTCAAGAATTCGTACACTTATTAGAGTTTGTTTGTGTTTGTGTCTTTCGGCTTTTCCCGGTTAGGGGTCGCCACAGCAGAACTCCAGTCCGCTAATGATTGGTAGTTTATTTTTACGTGCCGAATTACCAGCCTTGATGCACAACCTTCAACGAAGGTACACCCATTCACGCATGTCTCCACGCAGAAGATGCTCTAGCTGAGAATCGAACTGGACAGCGTCTTACTGTGAGGTGACAATGCTACTGCAGCACCACCACCGCAGATCATACACTTATTACAGTATAAGATTGAA
The DNA here is from genome assembly GCF_019279795.1 of Protopterus annectens. NCBI lineage: Eukaryota > Metazoa > Chordata > Ceratodontiformes > Protopteridae > Protopterus > Protopterus annectens. The sequence goes on from NC_056744.1 coordinate 1,531,859,773, forward strand.
ATACTTAGGGAGAGTTTAGCAGGTGGTGATTAGTCGGAGTTTAAGCAAGGACACTGCCAATGCAGTTGGAAGTGTAGTTTGAGGCTTTTTTTGAACTGGGTTAAGGAGGATTGGTGAGTAAGTTCAACATAGGCTTGCTGATATATGGTTTCATGTCCCAACCTATCTATTTCTGATAATAACTTATCCAATATTACCTTCTCCATTATTTTTCCACAACATGAAAGTAGACTTAAGGATCTGTATGACTCTGAGTTTGTCCTACTTCCCTTTCCCTTAAAGACAGGTTTAATAAGCGCATGTCCCCAATCTTGAGGACTCTCACCATATTTATATGACCTAGTGAATAATAGATATAATGGTACTATAAGTTCTTGCTGAAGTTTTCTCAGGTCATTGTTACTAAGTTTGTCTCCTCCTGTGTTTTTTTTTGGATCCAGTTTGTGCAGTTCTTTTTCAATATAATCTAATTTGATTCCAGTATCTGGGGGTTACCTGGATGTCACTAGGACAACTTATCAACCCTTTTGTGGAGCCAAATTGTTTTGCATAAGCTTTTCTGCACACAGTTTATCAATATGCGTGTCTTTACATCTTCCACATTTATATATCTATAAAAAGGTTTCCTATTATGCTCAATATCTTTATACAAATTTTCTTCAAATTATTCTTGATCTTGTCACACTATGCTTAATCTGTTTGTTCAGCTTGCTTATTTCAGTTTTCAAAGTTGTAGTTCAGCCTCTCTTCCATTTCTTATATTTTTTGTTTCTCACCTTAATCAGATACCTTGTTTTTATGGAAATATATCCCCCTGATGTTGTATGCCTAGAGTCTGATGTTAAACATTTTTTTTACTTTTTGCATTCAAACAATTTCTCTTTCAAAACTTTCCAAATTTCAGCTGCATTTTTTCCACTGAACACCTCACTTCAGTTAGTTTTACATAGTGAATGTTTTGCTTCCATATAATCTGTAATTAACCTTCTTTTTCACAAGTCAGAATACTCAGGGAACTTCCTGTACAATAAATTAACTAGCTAAGATTGTCAAGGCCTGACCAGCCAAAGAGGTGCCTAAGGATTATAGATAAGTAAGTGTATCTGAATAATTTACCCATTTGTGGCCAGTTTGTGCTGTATTTTTAAAAGGATCTTTTCAAGAACAGAACAGCTTTGAAGAAACTTATGTGACATGTTAGTCATGGAGTAAAAACTTGTCCTTAGATTCAAAGATGGCTGCCGTTCTGTGAACACTGCTGAACTGCAGCTCTCCATTTAACCTGAGGAAATCAAAACCCTGAGTGGATACTACAAAGTTTTCAACATCAAAACTTCAATAAACTTACTCTAACTACACTTATTTATCCTGGATTGAGAAGAAAAAACGGAAAAAAGGAATATATTTCATTGGATTACAACAGATTAGCTAGTTCTGCAGAGAGGAATACACAAAGGAACCGTGTGCTTTTTATATTGCAACTTTTTATGTTCCAATAAGATGTCAAAAGAAGACAAAAGCATGGATATAACTATGACTAAAACAAAATTATCGGAATTGCAATCACCAGAAAAAGATGTGACTACTAAACGGCAAAAAATTACTAAAGCACAGGAACAACAGAAACTAGGGACTAAAACTAAAGCTGATCAAGCTTTAAATATGGAGGATATCAAAACTGCACATCTGCCTATACAAGAAGCTTTAAAAGAACTAACTTGTCAAATACAATCATTTGGAATTTCATGTACTCAGTTGCTGGAAAGAATGGATAAGACGAAGGCTCGAATTTCTGATATTGAGGACAAATTAATTTTACTGGAAAAAAAAACTAATCTGCATGATGTGGATATACAGGCTATGCATAGTAAACTTACAGACCTAGAAGCAAGATCCAGGAGAAACAATATCATTGTCAGAGGGATTCCTGAATCCATTCAGTATAATGAACTGATTCCATCCATACTACAAATATTTGCAGTGCTTTTAAATTATTCTGATACTGTGAAACAAATCATCGTGGAAAGAGCACACAGAGCTTTGAGAGAGGTACAAGCATCTAATTTTCCTAGACCTGTGTATGTTAAACCGCTTAATTATCAAGATGTAAATAGAATACTTATTACTGCAAAACAAGGTGGAGGCTATATTATGTGGAAAAACAATAAAATATCTCTGACACAGGATCTACCTATAGAGATCAGACAGGCTAGACAGTCTCTGTCTCCTTACTGCAAATTTCTTATTGACAAACAAATGAAGTTTCAAATGAAATATCCTAATATGCTTATATTCACAGTGGATGGGGCTAAACATTTTGTTTTCACCAAAAATGAGGCAAGAAATCTGTTTCTTAAAATTTTCAAGGCTTTACCTGCATCAGAGACTTGAATTGAACTTTTGCTGGGACTGGCATGCTGCTATGTTTACTGTGCTTCGAGGACTGGGTAATCTTTTGTTTGCATTTGTGAAGCTTAGGCCTATTCCTGAGCAATAAAACTGTTTGTTTTTCCTTATCTTGATCTGCTGCACTTGTTTCCTGACATTTTATGGCTTCTACGAACTGTTTTCAATGAGGAGGAAGACAGGAAGTGCTTAAAATGCTGTTAAGGGTGTAGATTTTGTTGTGACACTTCCGGGAGTCCATCTGCAAAAGTGGTCCCCCGTTGCAAGCATTTTACAGGACTTCCTGGTTTGGAAAACTGAAGAGAACTGTTTTAAACACTCTCTTGCTTATTTAACATTAAATAACACTGTTCTATAGTAATTTAAGCACATAGGAACTTGTTAGGAACTTCATTTATTAACTTTCAGTCAACATTTTGTAGTTATATTATTTAGAGAGGGTGCAGGGATTTAGCAATGTTTATTTAACCTGTCAGCATAGTTTTTAATGTTTTGTGTTATTTTCATTATTTTATTTAGTTAGAAGCTTGCTTTATTATGAAACTAGTATAAGGTGAATGTATAACAAAGGATATTAATAAATTTGCTATTTGCTTTAATATAGGGTTATATATTAGTATGTATTTTTTTTTTCTTTCTCTTCTCTCTTTTAATGCATGTGGTTTATGTATAGATAGCTAATCCAACTGAAAGTGCATTATTATAGTGAAAGTGCATTATTATAACCTACTGAAAATGCATTATTTTTTTTACTTTATTCTTTTTACATGTACTACTGTTACATTTTTAATTTGATTTGTTTAAATAGTAATTAACCAAAGAGATGTAGTTTATGGCAGTGTTTGTTAGGGAATGTTTAGTTTAGGCTTTGTCGTAGTGAAGTTAGGTTTTATAGGTCTTAATTGTGATACATGTGTGAAATTTTACATTGTGGTGTTTTATATCTGTTGTTTCTTTTAAACCCCTTGTCATTTTATATTATACAGGACCTATTCATCTCCTGGTTCGGGGTTAGAGTGGGTATGCACTGGTTGAGGGCGGGATTTAAGGATTGCTTCCAGATTATGTATGGTTTTGAATTTACTGTTTTTTTTGTTTTATCCATGCTCTCTCTCCAAAACTTTCATCTTACAGTGAATCTTTGAAATGTGGGAAGTAGATTCATGGAATGTTAAAGGGCTCCAGAACTTGAAGAAGAGGAAACTGGTGTTTCATGTATTGTTGCAGGCTAAGGCGTGGTTTATCCTACTCCACGAAATGCATTTAATGAATGATCAATGGGGTGATGTTAAAAAAAAGAAATGGATTAGAGAAGTAGTAGTATCTGAAGGTAAGTCAAATAGTGCTGGGGTAGCCATAATTATTAAAGATCAATACAAGGAAAAGATATTAGATTCTAATACAGATAAAAATGGATGGTGGTGCTATGTTATTCTTTCATCTACCTTATTTGATAAACCTATTTTACTTTTAAATATATATGCTCCCTGTAATGACCAACAACTATTTATAGCATCACTATATTCAATTTTAACACAATTTGATAGATATTATGTAATTGTTGGAGGTGATTGGAATACCTACCAGAATCCGAAGTTGGATAGATCTTGTCCACAAACAGCATTTAACAAGCATGCTCTATTAGCACTGAATGATTTTAAAGAAGGCTTTCAATTATATGATCCATTTCATTATCTGAATAACGATAATAGTACAAGCAATTTTACCTTTTATTCCCCATGTCATAAAATGTGGTCCAGAATTGATTTCTTCCTGATTTCAAGAGTATTGATCAATCTAGAACCTACAGTTATGGTATATGCCTGTTATATATCAGACCATTCTAAAATTTCGTTGAGTTTTAATAAGGGGGTAAAAGATACTTTGAGACAAAGAGGTTATAATTGGTCTCTTAATCGAAATCTACTGAATACGGAGGATATAATACTGGAAATTACAAAGTACCTGAAAGACTTATTGATTGGTTTAGGGAAACAACAATTTGCCCCAGATATTGAATGGGCAACAGTTAAAGCTCAAATAAGAGGGACACTTTTGCAAAAAGCATCTTATTATAAAAAGATATTAAACAAAGATATTCAAACTTTAGAAATAAAAATTAAATTACTGATCAAGAACTGATTAGAGATTTTAATGAGCAAACAGAGAAGGAACTGATTAAATGTCAAAAGGATCTCTTTTTACTTCAGAATAGTAGATTAACATTTCAAGAGTACAAGACGTTAGTGAGGTATGCCAGTCATGTTCAAACACCATCGAGAGCGTTAGCTAGGATCATTAATCAAACAAAACCAATTGTGCAGATTTCGGAAATACAATTTAATAATAAAATATATTGTAAAACTGAGGAGGTTCTTAATATCTTTGAGAAAATATACACTGATATTTATGCTGGACAAAAGGATATGACCCCTAACAGGAATTATGAACAATTTCTACAGTCAATTAAGTTTCCAACAATAGGAGAGGACATTCAAAATGACTTGGTTAAACCGATATCTGAAGAAGAAATAGTATATGTAATTCAGCATATGAAATCACATAAATCACCAGGTCCTGATGGCTTGACAGTGGAATTTTATAAAAAATTTGCAGATATTTTCGGTAAGATACTTTCAGTTGTGTTTAACTACATAATTAGGAATAAAATTAATGATCCACACCTTAACGCCTCAAAAACTATTTTTATACATAAAGCCAATTCAGATCCTCAAAAGCCGGATAATTATAGACCAATATCATTAATAAATGTAGACATGAAAATTCTAACCTCTATTATAGCATCTAGACTGAAGAGAATCATGGCTCATATCATTTCTAAAGAACAGACTGGTTTTATGGCAGGTAGACAAACCAGTGATAATACACTCACACTACATACTATGTTAGAGCATGCTAAGCAAAATAATTTAAATATGTATGCCCTTATAATTGATGCCCAGAAAGCCTTTGATAGGGTTGATACAAATTTCTTGTTTGATCTTTTACCATATTTTAATATATCACATGAGTTTGTCCAAATGTTACAAATATTATATAGTAATCCCTATACTACATTGTATATTAATAAAACTTCTCTAAAAGAATACAGATTAAGACTGGAACACGCCAGGGTTGCCCTTTGTCCCCTTTATTATTTAATATCTATCTTGAACCATTGTTTTTATATATTAAACAAAATGTTTATCATAATGTCCCAATAATTTATGGAACTAAAATATTAATGGCAGCTTTTGCTGACGATCTTAGCATTTATTGTGCATCTCCATTATCAGATACTGAAAAAATATTGAAGGCTGTTAATGAGTTCTCAAAAGTGTCTAATTATAAAATTAACTCTAAAAAAACAATATCTTCCCTTTAAAGACACCTAAACCCTTTTTGTTTTTGCCCTTAGTGGGACAGGTATCATTTAAAGAAAATATTAAATATCTTGGTATTGAGTTCTCTACTGATAATAAAGACTTTTATAATAATAATATTAAAGCAATCTGGGAACAAATAATTTCTGATTTTGGGAGATGGAAAAATTTACGACTGCCAATATTAGCAAAAGTTTCAATTATCAAATGAACATATTACCACGATTACTGTATATTTTTAGGTCAGCCAATTTATTACTTTCGAAGTCGTTTTTTAAACGGATTCATAAAGAATTGGCTAAATTCATTTGGGAACCAAAGAAAACCAGGATATCTTATGATAAATTAATGACCCCAAAAAATAGAGGAGGACTGGAATTACCTAATTTTGAAATGTATTATTTAATTGTAAATTCTAATAGAATTTTAAGAATTGCCAATTATGATATAAATAATACTAAGTGGACACCACCTTGGGTAGTTCTGAATTGTAAATATATTCTAAAGTTAAATATCAATCCTAAAGCAATACTTTTTTTAGGTAAGGATACATTGAAATTCTATGGGATCATTGAACACATCAAAACAAACATACTCACTTTACATAATTTATTTCATTTATTAGATTTGGTTCAACATATGATGGTTTTTCAACCCTTTCATAAGAATCCTAATTTAAAATTGAATAATCAACTAATTGATCTCAACAAGTTTCCATTGATAGTTAATCTAACTTTGATTGATATATATAAACATCTTGACAGTTCGGCCAACCAAATAAGACAAGAACTTAACTTACCTAAAAATTATCTGGTTATTCTGAGGCAAATTAGAGAACTCACTATAAGCTATTTTAAAAGTTTTAAACTGGAAGAAGAGGCTATAAATAGATGCTCTTTGTTGTGGCAAGCTCTCCAACAGGATCTTAAATATATCACGACAGCAAATCAATTAATTCAAGAATTTCAATTTCATGATAAAATTTTGTTATCAAACTACTGGGAAGAGAAAATCTTACTGACAGATAGAAGTAATATGTTAAAAGCAATTGACTTGACCATCAAATCTACTTCTCTTCAAAAATTAATATATACCCAGTTGATGATTTGGAACAATGCATATTATACACGTCTTACCCTGCATAAATTTAATCCCAAAAATTCACCAACTTGTCCATACTGTAAGAATCAACCACCTGATCTTCTTCATATGTTCTGGAGTTGTAAATGTACTTTCAAACTTTGGAATTACCTTAAGATCCAACTTCAAAAGGTGGGTTACCAGAGTACAACGTTATCATGGAAATTTATGATTCTGCATATTCCCCCGAGAGAGATCCCTAAATCACAAATTATTATATATATTAATATTTTTCTATTAATGAAGCTTTATATAGCTTCAAATTGGTTAGACCCATCTAAAACTTCACGGCAGAACTTTAGAGTTCTAGCGACAAAACATATATTGGCTCATAAATTACCATTAAACCCACAAAATAAAAATGTTAATAATCCAAAAATTTGGGAACAGATTTTTAATATTATACTAGCATAGTATTTTCAACTTGGAAATATTAATAATTATTTATGTGTGTGGAGAGAATTTAGTGATCAGCTGTCTATTACTTGCATTTATTCTTATGCTTTTTTATATTTAACTGTATTACATGGAAGCATTCTTGTAAATATTGTATGTAGAGTGTGGTTATTAGTGATATTAGTTAATGCTTGATTTGTGAATATATGTTATTTTTGTTGTTATTTGTGTTTGAAAATAATATAACAATAAAGATTTATTATGGAAAAAAAACTTGTCCTTGCATGATGGATTGCAAGTCAAATTTGCTTGCAAAGCAGGAGAAAGTACACTTGGACTCACCTCCTTCAGAGATTTCAAAACAGTCTGCACTCTTCCATAGGCACTAGCAAAGGCTGTAAACACAGTCAGTGGAGACAACTAGGACAGCATTATGTCACACAATAATGAGCAATTATTGACAGTATCTTGTACCAGTAGCTTGGATATTAAAAAAAAGAGATGATAGTTGCATGCATTTAATGACATTAATAATTATTTCTGCTATAAACTACTGCACAATGCCTGAGTGAAGATGGCCAACTGATAACATCTTCTAGGAGCTCTCCGATTTTGACAGAATCCAAGGGTTTCCTGTATAATAGTCCTTTAATAGTTTTTACTTGTTTATTTTTATTTTGAAAATATATGGAAGCATTTTTTTGTGTCAAATAAATAACTTGAGCCAGCAGTTTCAAAGCATTACCAAATTTCCTATTATTAAACATCAGAACTCTGTCATTTAGTTCACAACAGAGTTATACAATATTGGAAGCAAAAAGCACCTTTTGTATTTTATTTTGTTGCCAAGCATGGCCCCATGAAATCATCCCCCTGCTTGATATAGTCTGTGTTAACCGTAACCTTAAACCTACCCTTGCCAGTAACCCTAGCCCTAAACCTTACCTTATGGTAAACCCTTTCCTTAATAGTGCCACCACATAACACTCTCGGACATACTTTCCACATACTAACACATACACACATCACAAAAAATACCCCCTTTACCTCTTACTCTAACAGTAACCTGCAAACAATCAAATATACACACTTTCTTACCCCCAATGCCGAAGCTTTCAGTATATCTGAAAGATTTAGTGCATTCTTACATATAACAGAAAACTAGACATTCCTCAACTATACAAAGAGTGCTTTATATGAAAACAGAAAAAAACGACACTATGTCATCAAAGAAAGCATTCAGTAGAAAGAACTGCACCTGTATGGTTGTGTGTGCACACATGGATGCATGACTAACAATATACCCAAGCATCAAATGCAAAGTGTTCAATTCTGGCATTTAGAAAAAAATAACAAAACTGGAAAAAATGAAAATAATGACTGAATAAGGAAACAATCTATTTTCCTTCTCTGATCACTACAAAGAACACTACTATAACATTCAGACCAAGTTTATCTAAATAGTGGTAATGTATGAAAATTTCTTTCCTAAGGTAAGGTATTGGGTTAAAGGTAGGGGGAATTAACGATTACCATGCATTAGTAAGGTGAGTATGGGACACTTCACATAAATAGGCACTATTATCTTTTGTCCAGCTGTGTACTATTGGGCTTTGGCTGTACTGTCATAGTAGGCATTTGATGCTGTTGTGCTTGTGCAAGTTAATCCTGTACTAACCCCATAAACTCCTTCAGCTTAATCTTAAAATTTAACGTGTACCCTACAACAAACTTCTTGTGAGAATTACATTTACTCACCCACTCAGCACAAATTACATCTAGGGGTTCCCCTTCCCTGTTAAGAAAGTAGTTCAGATGATGAAAAAAATGGATTACTGAGGTGACTTTTTGTATGCAAGGACAACATAAGATGGGTATTTGTTCCATTAACATTACAAATAGTTCAGTTCATAGGCGGTTACTAGGCTATTGTCCCAATAGCCATTTTAAACTTAGACAATCTTACCCCAAATTTAATAAAATACTGTTGGTGTGTCAGAGTTCTAAGGAATTTTACAGTTATGACAGATGCTTGTACACATCAAGCATATACAACATGACCCTGTTTGTTAGGGATCTAGGTGCCAAACTAGGGGTAAATTTGCAATTTCCCATCCATTGTTCCAAGTTACATTTGAATAGGGCTAGGAATTAGCTTTGCTTCACATGGATGGGAAGCCTGTTCCAGAGATGGGGTCTTCTTTGAGAAATACACCTGTCCCTCCAACATATCTTGCTTATATCACAGATGAGGGTATTTTATATTTGATCAAGTTGAGCTAAGCAGTGATTAATGTTTTGCCCTTGTCTATAGCTTTACTGGCCTTCTTGAAGATTTTTGATAAAACTGGAATGGGTAGGGACCACTGTCTGTAGGTTTTATATGTCATTCCTTATGAAATCCATAATAATTCTTTCCATGTCCTTGCATGTAAGACTAATCTGACTAATGGGTCTGTAGATCCCAATGTCTGTGGAAGTCCTACCTTCGTGCAGAGGGATAACCATTGCAGTTTCCCATTAAGGTGGCACAAAGCCTGTCTGGAGCTATGGTATAGAGATTCCAGTGGGATTGACAGGTCATATTTCTTGAGGCCTAGCATGTTTTATGTTACTCAGGAGGCATCCTGGAATATTATCAGAGCCCATTGAAGCAGTATCCTTCAAATGAGCAGCACACTGTGTGGAACATTTTCTTTGAACTAATACCAATGAACTGAACACCACCAAATCAGTAAATTCAACCAGACTGAAGATCCAAAACAAAAAAAAGCTTTAATGGAAAGCCACAGAACCGCAAAATACAAAAAACGTACTGCTCGAAATACTAAGCGCTTTCACCCATACATTAACACAGGCTTCATCAGAGTTAATTAGTTACTGCTGTAACAGACTTTTAAAACCAATAACATCATGCACACACCTCTTTTTCATCCTATCACCACTAAACACATCTTGTATAGTAAAAACTAACTCACTGAGGTTCCTTCATTTTCTAAAAATGCTATCATAAAATAGCCGATATTCCTAATCTAAACATTAATCAACACTAAATACAAACATTCATTTAACATACACCATTTTAAACAAAGTTAATAGTGTCTTGCCATACATTAAAATACGTTAAAATGTGTTACTATACTAACACTATATGTTTCCTGTTAAAACTCTTAATCTAAAACTAAACTCAGACAAACAGTAAAGGCAACCAATGTACCTGTTGCACTTTAAAGAAAAATTTTATACTATGTAAATCTTAATTTTTAAAAATTAAATAATGTAAATTTTATGAATTAAATAATATAAATTTTGTAGATTATAAATATTAAATAACCTTACTTGACCTATTATTTAAATGCAATAAGATTTTAATTTTAGAATACTCGAAATAGAAATGTGGTCATTAATTCCAGGAGGTTTTGAGGCATCAAGTCTAAGTTGCCATAAATTTTCCTTTACCTCTAAAAAGGTCTTAGCATCACCCCCTCTGTTGCTATGTGGAACCCTATCTACCACAAAAAATATAAATTTATCAAAATTTAAACAAACCTGACTGTGCATATATAGGGCATTAGAACTTTTTTGTTTTTAATATCTCTTATATGTTCATTTATTCTCAATCTCAATTTTTTAATAGTTTTCCCTATATAAAATGTTGGACAACTTAAACATGTAGCAATGTAAATCACAATTTTTGTGTTACAATTAACGTAACCGGGACATTTTATAGTCCTACTGAAATTGTGAACTGCTACATACGGTCCATTGTTTATAAACTTGCAAGCTGCACAGGACCCACATTTGCTCATTTTGGAATTCTTATACACATCAACACTGTTGTCCATTTCCATTAATTCCTTTAAGTTTTTGCCCCGACTATAAGTAATGATGGGTTTGCTGCCCAATATATTGATGTTGTCGTTGTTGAGCACACTATCCCATGTGTCTGTTATAATTGACTTGATCTGTCCTGCTAAAGGGTTGTATGGCAGGATCATAGCCCTTTACATTATTTAATTTTTAATTAAGATTTACATAGTATAAAATTTTTCTTTTAAAGTGCAACAGGTACATTGATTGCCTTTACTGTTTGTCTGAGTTTAGTTTTAGATTAAGAGTTTTAACAGGAAACATATAGTGTTAGTATAGTAACACATTTTAACGTATTTTAATGTATGGCAAGACACTATTAACTTTGTTTAAAATGGTGCATGTTAAATGAATGTTTGTATTTAGTGTTGATTAATGTTTAGATTAGGAATATCGGCTATTTTATGATAGCATTTTTAGAAAATGAAGGAACCTCAGTGAGTTAGTTTTTACTATACAAGATGTGTTTAGTGGTGATAGGATGAAAAAGAGGTGTGTGCATGATGTTATTGGTTTTAAAAGTCTAACACCACAAGCTCACGACCAGAGAGATCACCAGGAACCGGATACCTTGTTTAAAACTCTGCTTTATTTGAAGTATGAAATCCACAAGTTAAATGCTCACGAAAAAAGATTAAGAACACAAAATTCAGTCAAGCGCTTTCGCCCGGGCTCTCCCAGGCTTTATCAAGACAATACTACAGACAATGTGCATCCATTTTATACCTTCTCAACTCCTATAATCAGTTATACAATTAATTAATTAGGCTGTTCCCATTGTTTCATAGTCTCTTAATGCTTAAAGGTACATATTGTAATTAGCAGCAATGGCAAAGGCAGATAAAAACAGAAGCAGTTAAAATGCAAAGAACTAAATTCTTAAATATTTTTTAACATTTTTAGGGTCCCACTTGTACCTAATTAAAAATTAAAAATTCTTAATAAAATTCAATTTGATAAATATAATAAAATTATATTCAATGTTCAACTTTAAAAACTACTAAATATTAATTGTTCTTAATATATTTATAAATCACATTGCTAAAAATAACATTGTTAAAAATCTTATTTATTCAAAATATGAATTGATAGGACATATATATTAATAAATACTGTGCATAAATAACATGCTTCTAAACATCTTATTCTAATTTATTATAATATACTGAACACTTCAAAAATGGACCATATTATCTTGTAAAATACCAACATTTGATAGGTAAAAAATATATATATATCCACATATCATCATTTGATACAAGCTGTCTTGCTAAAATTCATTAGAGTCTGCTGGAAACAACAATTCTTTTACTGAACTTATATTAATTTTAAACCCAAACATATTTTGTATGTGTCATCATAGTTTGAGAGAATCAACTATAATTTGGCCCTACGTAACCTAAGAGCACTATTAATACTGATTGCATCATTAAGCCCTGGTGGTCTTGTGGCATTCAGTTTTATTTGCCACAACAATTCTTTGTACTCAAGGGATGCTTCCCAGTCTCCCCCTCTTACACTATTGAAAACTTGTTCCAAGACCAGAAATTTTAAGCACATATTATTACAAGTTAAAGAGTGCTTGTAGAATGCATTTGATTCTTTTTTATTCTTGATTTCATAAATGTGCTCATACACTCTTCTTTTTAAAAACCTTTCAGTTTTTCCAACATAAAAACACATACAGTGTTGGCAAAATCCCAAGTAAACCACACCTTTTGAATTACAATTGAAATGACCTGTTGGAAACAGATTCATATTCCTGGATTTCAAATAAATACCTTTATTGTCTAGTATATAGGAACATTGACTACAAGCATTACATTTGTAAGTTCCCCTGGTAAGTTGGTTTTCATTATTATTGGATAGTTCTTGCCTTTCTAATAATTCTTTTAAGTTGCAATCCCTTCTTCTAACAAAGTGTGGTCTGCTTGGGATACTTTTCTTCAGGTCTTCATTGATAGAGAGAACAGGCCAAAATTTGCCAATAATGCCCTCAATCTCCACATTATTTGTATTATATGTGTATAAAAAAGGAAGGTCTTTTATTTTGTCCTTGCTCATTCTACTGACAGATTCCTGGGGAGTTGTAATGCCAAGTAATGGGGGAAACTGTGTGGTTCTTTTTTGGGAAATTTCATTAACTAGAATTTCAAACATACTATTTGGATATCCTTTTTCCATAAATAGTTCCCTTAAATATTCACATTCCTTCCGGTACAAGATATCCGTACTACAAATTCTTGATGCTCTTATTAACTGGCCTTTTATAATCCCCCTTTTTTGGAAAAATGGATGGTTGCTCTCAAAATGCAACAATATGTTTGAGTATGTGTCCTTTCTAAAAATGCAAGATTCGAATTGTTTGGATATACTATTTTTCCTTAAAACTATGTCCAAATAATGTAGTTCAAATGGATTGATTTTATGTGTGAATTTCAAAAAACTGGTAGAGCAATTAATATGTTGCATGAATTCTTCAAATTCATTATTATTACCCCCCCCACAGAATGCAAATATCGTCTAGGAATCTTTTATAATGGACAATATGTTCTGCCCATCTTGTTGAAAAAATAAATTCCTTTTCCCAGAAATGCAATACTAAATTTGAATAGGCCGTAGCACAGGGTGTACCCATTGCCTAATTAATTAATTGTATAACTGATTATAGGAGTTGAGAAGGTATAAAATGGATGCACATTGTCTGTAGTATTGTCTTGATAAAGCCTGGGAGAGCCCGGGCGAAAGCGCTTGACTGAATTTTGTGTTCTTAATCTTTTTTCGTGAGCATTTAACTTGTGGATTTCATACTTCAAATAAAGCAGAGTTTTAAACAAGGTATCCGGTTCCTGGTGATCTCTCTGGTCGTGAGCTTGTGGTGTTGTGCTGTTTTTGCCTTTGGTTCCAAAGAATTTGGGTTTTAAAAGTCTGTTACAGCAGTAACTAATTAACTCTGATGAAGCCTGTGTTAATGTACGGGTGAAAGCGCTTAGTATTTCGAGCAGTACGTTTTTTGTATTTTGTGGTTCTGTGGCTTTCCATTAAAGCTTTTTTTTGTTTTGGACATTTTCTTTGAAGACTCTCTGCTAACCATCATTAGTTAAAGCAGTCATTTTCATCACCATTCCTTACAAATCATCTAGAATCTTGCATTTTTATGTTCCAATAATGCTGCAAACCATTCTAATTGTACCTTGGGTACCTGTAGCTGTATTAGTTGGTTTTGAGGACTTATCCAAACTGGCTGATTTGAGAATGAGCCATGAGCTCAGTGAAACTACCTAGTAAACAAATTTCAAATAAAATGAAATAAAGAGTTTAGAGAATGATTTATTTAAATGTAGAGGACTGCAGTACAATAACCATTTTCAGTGAAAGCATTAAGATTAACAAGGTCCCTATGACTTTCACTTTCTAAAAAGCCAGATTATTAAAGTTCTAATCCTGATATGTTTATGTTTGCACCAATATAGATATACCAGTGATCTATCCCATTTCTCCCAAAACACCCTCAATGACATCCTGCAGAAAACCAATTGGAGCCCACTGACATTTTCTTCCACTTAATGAAGCTGTGGAATTCTTTCATTCTAGATTCTAAATAGTCTTGCCCCACTCAGACTAAAGAGAATCAAAGCAAAACATGCTTGCTGGCTTGCTAAGTCCACGAAGCAAGTTATGCCCTCTAGGGACAAAGCCTGGAAAGCCTGGTGAAAGAACAAAACATCTTCCCAACCTCATGCAATACAAACAACTTCGCAACCAGGCTAAACACCTAGTTGTCAAAAACAAAAAAGAATACTTCCAAGCTATTCAAGACCAACACAAACATAATCCCAAGAAATTCTGGGGAGCAATCAACTCCTTACTCCACCCAGTAACTAACAATACTCCATGCCCAAACCCAGAAAAAACTCCCTCAGAGCTAGCCTCGCTCTTTAATCAATACTTTATTGACACCATCACCAAACTTACCACTACCTTTCCACATATCAACCCAGACCCACTAGGAACACCACCAGCACATACCCCATCAAATCATCTACCCACCTTCTCATTATCACCCATTCTCACATCCACCGTCCAAAAACGTCTTCATAAACTAAAATCATGTACCAATGCCCCAGATAATTTACCTGCAGAATATCTACAACTAGCAGCCCCCTCCATTGTATATCATATCAGCATCCTCCTTAACAGGTCCATTCATCAATCCTGTATACCAGATATCTGAAAGAAATTATTTGTTACCACTCTTCATAAAGGTGGCAACAACTCCAACATCTCAAACTTTCATCCTATCACCATTATTTCCCCTATCTTTAAAATACTAGAGAAGTGTATTCATACACAGCTCATAAGTCATCTAGTAAAACACCAAATGCTTTTCCCCACTCAACATGGCTTTAGGCCCAGACATAGCACTAACACCACCTCATTTCTTTCTTAGACACAGTAAATAGAGCTTGTGATGCTGGCTAATTAGTCTCTGCACTCTTTCTTGAATTATCAAAGACATTTGACACCATCTCCCACTCCCTACTGCTTACTAAACTCTGTAACCTCAACCTCTCTCCCACCACCCTACAATGGTTTACTAACTATCTCAGCAATAGACAGAGATCTACCATATGGCAGCATTCTTCCTCCCCTTTCATTATTACTAATACAGGTGTTCCCCAAGGTTCAATTCTGGGTCCCCTCCTATTCAGTATATTTGTCAATAACTTTCATAATACTCTTACCCAAACTACTGTCATCCACTATGCAGATGACTCATCTATCATCTGCTCTTCTAAATCTGTCACTGCATTGCAGCATCTTACCCAAAAAGCATTTGCCTCTACTGAGCACTGGATGTCCTGGAACCAGCTCGCCCTTAACACTAATAAAACAAAGCTCTTATTATTTACCTCCACAAAATCTAGCTCTGTTGACAAGTCTCTTTTTGTTGTTTCTTCCCACAACAACACTATCATTAAAGTTATCCCTAGTACCTAATTGCTAGGTGTCATCATTGATGACAAATTAATTTTTGACCTTCACATCCACAGCAACATAAAAAAACACCAAAAGCTAGGTGCCCTTTATAGGCACAACTATTTCCTTAGCCTCTCTGCTAGAAAGATCTTGGCCTCATCCTTCCTGCTTCCACCTCTTCTATACAGCACCCCCATCCTTACCAACCTACAATCCTCCTTAAAAAATAAACTAGACTCTTGCTCAACAAAGTCAATAAATTTGTTAAAAATGCAAATTTTTCTACCCATCGCTGCTCTCCTCTGCACCGACTAAATTGGCTAAAATCCCCCCCCCACCACTATCTTACTTATTGCCAGTTAACTACAGCCCACAAGGTAATCTACCAATCTGAAACCTGCCCTTCCCTCTCATCGATTCTGACCATGTATCACCCTAATCACCACCTAATGTCTGAAATCAAAATATTATTGTCTGTCGAGAAACCCAAACTCTCAGCCGGTCAAATGTGGAACTCTTATGCTGTCTCCAGGTTATGGAATAATCTTCCTCCTTCACTCAGGACAATCAGTAATCCTGCTTCCTTTAAAAAGTCCCTCAAAGTGTATCTCTTCTCTCACTGGCTATGCTCTTGCACCCCAATAAATAATCCTTACACCTGACTTCCCACTATGAAACCTCAACCTTTACCAATCTTCTACAACTATTCCCCTCCTCTTCTCTATACCATTCTTACTCTTCGCTGTCACCTCGACTGTACTCTTTCCTCCTTCAGCCTTTCTGTCTCCTCTTATATACCCTTAGCTCAGCTAAGAACTGTATAAACATACTTACACTCGTGGTAATCTAGAAAATAAGATATCATTACCTGACTACAAAACATTATTGCTGTTTCTGCTATTATTTTCTTTTCATGTGATAGTACTACTCAAAATACCTCTTTCTATGTATCAACATGTTTCTCTCTTGCATGTAATCAGTGACCACTTGTATGTAATTAATGTAATAATAGTACTGCTCAAAATGTCCTATCTTAACATTTTTACTTCTGTATGTAATTAATGTGGAGCTTATCTCCCCAGGCCTCCACTGAAAATGGGCTCTTCCTAGGCCCAGTGGACTTTCCTGGTTAAAAAATGCAATAAATAAATAAATAACTAGTGGAACGGTGTTAGTGAATATCATGGTCTCCAATATATGCAACTACATGTTACATTTATTATTTTACAACTAGACTCCATCAAAGATGGCAAATGACTGTATGTTTCACTCTTTAAAAGATTTTTTGTACCCTGATGATCTAAAATAAAAACATGATTCAAGTACCTAATGAAAACTAAGAAGATGTTTGTGACTTGAAAGGCTATTAATCTAAGTCAAAACTGAAGCCTTTTACTGTTCCTATTGACAGTGCAGATAAAGAATGCAAAAAAGGGAGCCTCCAACAGAGTTTTTGCCATCGACCAGCACTCCAATAAGTAAGTCTCTTATTTTTTCTGAGCATGCCCATAGACCCCCTACAACCCCAGACCAAACTTCAGAAGTAATGGTTTCACCATGATTGAATGAACCTTTCACAATTAAGTCACATGTAACCTCAAAAAACATAAAAATGAAAATATCATTTTTTTTACAGTGGAGTAAGCACCCTATCACACACCCTAACGTCTATGTTACAATTCTATGCTAGCACTGCACTGAGAAAATGTGAAAAAACACTGCAATGCAGCTTACTCCGTACAAGTCACCACAGCTTAGGTGAACTGCAAAAAAAAAAACATAAAGCTCCTGATGGAAAGTGCCTCACCAAAGTATAGGAAAGCTGCTTGCAACTGGTCAATTACAGAACAGGGTAATCTTAAATGGAAAAAATACTCCCTCAGTAGCAGTATGATGCTGCCCTAGAATGACTCAATCTCCTCTTTCATAACAAACTTGGTCAGAGAGTGTCCAGGGCAGTACAGGAGAGTTTGGTAGACCTGGTGGATAAGGAGATGCACTGGAAGCACCTGATAGCTGTAAGAGAGCCAAAAATATACAAAACAGTTGCATTTTTCAATCAGAGGCAATCTTCCTTTAAAAAACTGTTGGTGCTTCCACTAACATCACTGCAGTGGGGGGGGGGGGGGTACCACCACTGATACCAGAACAACAGAATTCAATGAAGTTCTTAGAATGGTAAAGCAGTTTATTACTAAAAACAGTGAGTTTCACTCATGACATCTTTATTGGAAGTGGCATATACCACAATATCAAAAGGGAAGATCTTTAATAATTTATCTTCAATGACATTAAATGAGACTATAGTAATCCTTTTAAAAAGGATCTGGGTATTGTACAACAAGGACTCTCTGTATTTAAAATACATTCACTTTACTTAGATGGTACATAACCTGAATTTGGCATACTTAGTGCATGAAAATATTAATCTATCTAATGTAAGGAAGCCTTCCATGTTACTCACTGGAATAGTTACAGTGTGCCTGCAATGTGAGCAAAGCTAAATGGTGAAAACCACCACTTTGCCTTTATGGAAATATGTTAAGCACTAGTTAATGGTGCTGACTATGCCAAAGTAAATGGCTGGCTTGAAAAACCCACAAGCTTTTGGAATGTCTGAAAGCCCCTTACTTGGACTAAAACTAGTTTGGTTATATGCAAATGGAACTGCATCAGTGCAAAGTCATGGTTACTTTCGGGCATTTTCATAAATGAAAGTGGAGTATGAACTTGCACAGACCACATATATTACTGTTGCACATTTAAGGAAAGTGGCTCTCAGTGCAGTTATGTAAAAGTGAATTTAAAAATGACATAAGGTGTTATCAATTGAATATAAGGGTATCCTTATGTGGACACCTTGACTGATTCTCTATAAGGTTGGAAAGGGGAAGACTGGACAGCTAGAAATGGGTAAGAGAGAAGACAAGAGATATACAGAAGGAAGACATCAATAAGGATGTGTTGTAGGACATGGGTGAGGAAGGGTACTATGCTTTTGGTGGGGGACTGGCACCCTATTCTCAAATTTTTTATAGAAAGGAAAAGAATATAGGAGAGAGGATGAAGGAAGAGTTAAGGAAATCATGCAACATAAAAGACAGACAAGACAGGAACACTACAGTCGGCTGACATTAGCGAGGGACAGGGGTGAGGATTTGTTGGCACAGGTTTCATCTCAGTCTGGAGGACTGCAATTATCCTCACTGCCACACACTGTCTCAAGGCAAAAAAGAAAAAAATTATATGGAGTGATGTGCCAGGGCAAAGGCTAGACAAAATGCAATTGCCTGTAGCACTACCACTGGTTGCCCTTCAATGCCTTTGTCTTTAACAATAGATAAGAGATATCTTCTGTCCATACAGGGAGATGAATACGATACAGATGAAGATGCCACAGGCAAAATCTGAGGTGGAGTGGACACCACTATTGTATGACCTCAGCAGTACCAGTAGTCATCCAGTGTGCTAGGTTAATGCATACCTGATGGCGTTAATGCATATCTGATGGCAATTCCTCATAATGTAAAATAATGCCCCAAGGATAGCTGTGTACATTTATCTCATGAGTTTTTTTTTTTAAATCAACAAGTGTCCTGTCCACTTTTGGCATACAAGAAAGTGGCCGTAGTTTGGCTGGTAAGTGTCTGTATCAGTAACTGCTTGAAATATCAGGTTCCACTAGATTATGTCCCAAAACAACTGAATGGTTGAAAGATCAGACTTACATATAGTAAGTCTCAGATGCCATTTCTTGGAATATTCCTTTTTTCTAAGGTATGTTGATCTCAAAGTTGGTGTGTATATATATATATATATATATATATATATATATATATATATATATATATATATATATATAATGTTTGAGGGGGTATGGCTTCAAGATTTTCTTTTCCCCTGTCTTTCTGGTCTTTTTTTTTTTTTTTTTTTTGGTATGTTGGCACTCGGCATTTATAATGCCGACATTTCAATAGGGAGTCATGTGCATCACCTTCTTATACATAAGTCACTTCCTTGGTCAAAAGTCTCAGTAACCATGTCATCATTTACTCCTTCAGAGAGTCAGCACTAGAAATCAGCAATTCCAATATGCCAGCACAGCAGGCAGATAGTGACAGCAGAATGACTGTTGATAACAATGCAATAACAGTGCTATTTATAGCACAGCCTTAGGACAGTGCCAAACAGTCACAAAGTACTCTGGCAGAACCTCACACCCCACAGCAGGTACCTAATTCTGCAGGCAGTGACATGGGTTCATATGATCAAGTGGATGAGAACATAATATTGCAACCGGGAGAAGAGGTGACACCATATGGCTCAATACCATATTTAAAAAAAGGTTCCTACCCCCCCCCCCAAAAAAGAAAGAAAAAAAGAAGGTGGGATTATGTTCATAGGTTGGCAATAGGCTATTGGCACTAGGGCCTATACAAGCCTAGCCATAACAATTCCCTGGCTATTTCTTCCCACACTGTTTACTTCCCTGGAACCCTGTCTAGCAGGGCGACTGACATGATCCCCAGGGTGAATTTCCTTTCTCCCATCCAATCATCAAGGTTCCTTTTGAAGAGGGCCAAAGAGGCACTGTGCTTGACATGTATGGGCAGTCTATTCCAGAGTCTGGGGAGTTTCTGGGTCAGGAACCTATCCCTCCAGCATGTTTTATTTATTGTGATGACAAGATTTAGATCCCTGGAGCGTGTAGCTCTGAGGGATTGGGATTTCTTTAAGTGTAGCATGTCCAACAGCTCTGGGTTTGACATGGCCTTGTATGTTAAGCAGAGATCACCTTGGAGTAGACGATATGCGACAGAGTATAGCTGGAGTTTTTAAGGCGGTCAGCATATGGCATCTGCTTTAGGCCTGTGATTCTTTTAGTGAGGTATTTCTGTGGCCTTTCCAGTTGTTGCAGATGTCTTGAGAGGTACATACCAAATGGGGCATTGTATTCTATAATGGGTCTAATGAGGGATGAGTACAGTGGGACAATGACCTCTTTTTCTGGATGAAAAGCCCTTAGTGATGAGGTGTGCCACATAGAAGGATTTCCTGACTGTTGTGGCGATGTGGTTATTGAAGGTGAGACCACTGTCCACCTGTGTCCCTAAGTTTCTTATCACACTTTCAGCATTTAGTGTACTGCCATCTATGTGGTAATTCATGGGTACATGTTTTTTCCCAAAGGGGATAACTATACATTTCTTGAGATTGAGTTTGAGCCCGTGGCTCTGGCACCAAGCATCTGTTTCTGTAAGGCCCTTTTGTAGAGTATCCACATCATTTGGGGATTCAATAATGGCTCCCAGTTTGCAGTCATCTGCGAACTTTGTTAGCCAGAGTCCCTTAGTGTTGGCCTGTACTTCAGAGAAGTAGATGCCAAACAAGAGAGGTCCCAGGACTGAACCCTGAGGTACTCCACTTGTCACTTGTCTGGAGCTGGATTTGGAGTCAGCTACTTTTACAGTGTGGGTTCTGTCAGTAAGCCAGTTGGCAACCCATCAAGAGACGTAAGGATTAATGCCCAGCTTAGTAAGTTTATCTATGATTCCAGAGTCGGGGATGGTGTCAAAGGCCTTGGCGAGGTCCAGATAGGCTGTATGGACTGCCTTACCCTCGTCCACTGCTCTGAAAGCTGATTCGAAGAAGTCAATCAGGTTCAGGAGACAAGATCGGCTCTTCACGAACCCAAACTGGGTGGGGTCCAGTGTTTTAAGGTTGCCAATGTCTTTGTTTATAAGTTCCATGATAATACGTTCCATGGCCTTGCAGATCAGGCTTGTCAGACTGATAGAGCGGTAGTTCCCGGGATCCAAAGTGGATCCCCCCTTGTGGAGTGGGATAACTGTAAGCTGTGTGCCACTCAGTGGGCACGAAGCCTGAGGTGAGGGTATGATTAAACATGACACGTAGGTGAGGTGCCAGTTCATTTTGTAGTTCATGTAGTACACAGCCCAGGATGTCATCTGGTCCCATGGATGCTGTATTTTTAGCTTTGGAGAGTGCGTTTTTTACCTGTGTGGCTGTTATTTCCAGAATTTGGCAATCTTCCAGTATTGAGATGGGCCATTTAGGGGGTGAGAGGGGGGTGAAGTTGGCACTGAATCGATCTGCCAGGATATTGGCAATATCCTTGGGATCAGTATATTTAATGCCATTCTGTTGTAGCTCAGAGCAGATCTGAGCATTGCCATTTAGATTCTTGACATAGTTATAGAATGCCTTGTGGTTGTCTTTGGAATCTTTAGCAATTTTATTTTCGTAACTAGCTTTGGAGGATTTTATGAGGGATCTCAGCTTCTTACTGATGCTGGTAAGGGAGTTTTTTGCATCCTGGGATTTTCCTCTTTTCTGCAAAGTTTGTTTATGGCAGGGGACCACCAGATTGGCTTCCTTTTTTTGGAGGAAAGCATCTTGGTTCTATTTGGGATGGCATGATTCATGCATGAGTGGATGTGCTCGTACAGTGGATTAGTGTAGGACTCAGCAGTCAAACTTTCAGTTCCCGTCTGCATGGGTGTCATGAAGTTTATAACTTCTGACTTGAGTAGAATGAAGTTGGCTTTGGAGAAGTTTTTTATGTAGGTTTCCTTACTGGGGGGTGGGGGTGGGATGTGGATGTTAAGGGTGATTAGCTTATAGTCTGACCTGACCAACCAGGGGGTGACCATAGGTATAGAGCATTGATTTCCCATGTTGGTAATGACCAGGTCTAGGATATTGGAGCCCCTGGTGGGACTATGGATTAGTTGATCCAGGGCATTGGAATTTATGAATTCCAAGAACCATTGGGCAAAGGTGTTGGTACATGAGTAGTTTTCCCTGTTAATAGGGTGTTTGGTTGTATATTAATATTTTCCAGTATGTTTAGAAAGGTGTAGTGGGAATCTTGGGGCATGGTGGGGGATCTGTAGCAAGCTACAATTTGGATTGCAGTCTTACCTAATGTTAGTTGCACCTGGAGAAGTTGAGACGCATTGTGTTGGGCAACTAACCTGGTGGTGTGAATATCCTTGGTGAATATGGACACTCCTCCACCTTTAGTGTTTTGATCCTGGTTTGGTAGCCGAAAAGTGTGGTAAGAGTTGTAGCCTGGTATTGCAGGGGTGCTCTCTGGAGCCTTGAACCAGGTCTCATTTACTGCACAGATATTGATGTTCTCCATTTTTAGGAGTGCCTTAAGAGAGAGTGCATTTTGAGGTTTAGACTTCTAGTATTGAGTAGCATTACCTTCAGATTTTTGCATGCTTGTACCTGTTATGGTGGTGGTTTTGTCCTTTGAACTTAGCCAAAAAAAGGCACTTTAGGGGTGGCAAGAGCCTTAGGCAGTAACCTGAATCCCAGGGGCAACAGGTGCAGACCATCTCTGGCAAAGCATCGTGGTCTGTTGATCATGTCGTCCCAGGCAGACAGATACTGGATCGCCTTTGAATGACACCAGAAGCTTAGCCAATTGTTGAAGTCAATCATTTTGTCCTTATATTGTGGTATCATTCTGGGCAAAGGCAGGATGCTACTCAGGGCCAGGGTCATACCTGCCTGGGCCACATGATCTGAGATCTCTTCCATGTCTCTTTTCATGTAGTCCAGGGAGGTACATCTCAAGTCATTCACTCCAACATGGACAATGACAGAGTCATATTTGTATTTGTTGTGGAGTGACCTGAGTGCATGAGTTATGTGGCGGATCCTGGCACCCGACAGGCAGCTCACTGTAATTTTCTCCTTGTTCAGCCTGGTGAGTGGGATATCAGTGTGCCTGACTATAGAGTCACCTATGACTAAAGTGTTAGGTATGTTGTCTTGCCTTAGGGGCTGTTGTTGGGTGGCACACTGGTGTTGTGAGCTATGTAACACTTTGGTTGTGATTGGTGTTTGTTTGCGTTTCAGCTTCGGAGGTCCTTGTTGCTTGGGCAGGTTACAGTTAAGGGACTCTGCATATGTGGATTTAGTGTTGCTATGTGTGGGTGTTGGTGGTGTGAGTTTAGAAGGGCTATGTGTTGCTTGAGGTGTAGTGTGGTTGATTTCACAAAATGATAATTTTGTGCTTACTCACACAAGCCAGTGAAAGCAGAGAGGAATAGAGATATATGGTCAAATTAACATAAGAGGCAGGCAGCTAGAAAGACAGTGGCATTTAAGAACATGACACTGACAAGATAGGGCGAGTCACAAGAAACAGAGCTGTGGTGTCTTTTGAAGTTTTCATTTGCAGTTAAAGAACACAAGCAAAACACAAGGTAAAGAAAACAAATCACAGCACTCAAAATATTAAAAGGCAATAAACTAATACAAAATACAACAAATAAAAAGAAAAACAACCTTTCCCTCACAGCAAAGTGTAGCAGAGTCTGGGCGAGCCTTTCCAATAAACAGTGGTTAAACAGACTGCAACTTACAAAACTATTATGGGCTTACTACACATGAGAAAGTGTAGGATTATGCTAACACCATAAATCCTGCCTGTGAAACTAACACTGTTGCCATTTCACCTTCAGCACTGCAGTAATAATAAGTGTTACTGTTTTTGATGACACAAGGGTTGGTGTCTATCACATGCAGCAACGTTATAGGAAAAGGAACTGCTTTGTTGTTTATCTCAAAAACAGTAGAGACAGCAGAACATGCCCAAAAATGTGATAAATGTGATATTTTCTTTTTGAGTGGAAGTAAAAACAACTCAATCTATAATGTTGAATACTCTACCAATACATGCTGAAATATACCAATTTCTTTCAGTTTCTACCTGAAATCCATCCTTAGCATCTGCCAATTAATAAACATTTGTGCAACACCAACAGTACTCTTAAAGATATGAACAGAACATTTTAATGCGTGCCCCTAAAATAAACACATAAACCAGTGAAGCAGAAATTATCATGTTCAACATTTTCCGTTATTCCAACACCATTCCCTATACAGGTTTCAGTGAACAGTCAGACATAACACTGCATATATGCTGCCATATTAAGCCTGTAACTCTATGGGGGATGTGGGTGTATGACACTTCTTTAAAGCTAAAAAGGAATGTCTAATATAAAGCCCCCACATCATAGACTACAGGTATCACTGCATGCATTAATTATCTACGTGATTATTAAATAAAGGTAGCAGTACCTGAATGTCATGGCCCATAGTTGTGGACTAGAAGCAGCCTTGTTGCATGAGCACCTGTGTACCATGCATGTGCCTGTCACAGGGGTTCCAGTGCTATTGCTACCAGCTGGCAACCATCAGTATAGTATTATCACTGGAGAAGGTTCGACAGTGGGAGACAAACTATCAACATGGGGCACTTGATCACTAGTTCAGTATACAAACACAATGTGCAGAATGCAACACAAGTTAAACATCCTGCATGCAGTAGGAGGGTCATAATGAACAGCACCCCCAGACTCATCCAAGCAATGGCATATGGTTTTCAGCAGGCTAAATACTTGCTCAATGGCCATCTGTGTCTGGGACAGGATATTGTTGAAGCATTCTTCAGTAGCTCTCCTAGGGTTACAGAGAGGTGTCATGAGCCAAGATTTGAGTGCATAGCCTGTATCACACAGAAAAGAAAAAACAGGGAGACATAACATAGGGAAGGGGGTTAGTACTAAGCAACTAATTTTCAAAATTATACCTACAGAGATTATGAGGACTACACAGGAAAAGTTTGCACTTAGCAACAAGGTGACAGTGGGGTATCCCACCATGCAGGAAGAGGTGACAGAGTGAGCTTGCACTGTATTCTGCCAGATGTGTGAATCATGAGTTCTGCCAGGCTGCTGGGCTGACACACTGATGATATGATTTTTCCAGTATCACCCCTCCTTGTGGTCCAGAATGGCAAGATGCATGCAATCTATCTCATCAAGCACCTCAGAAAAATGTGCCATCCTGTAGAAGGTATGCATAGTTCTAGTTCTGTCCTGAGGCACTGAGGCAACACTGCCTCGCTGTGTGGAGACCTTCTACAGATAAACTACATCTACATATGCCAAGAGTATTTTGAGGAACTGCTAAATATTCTCAAGGAAGAAGACAGAGAAATATCCACTATGTCCCCAGTTTATTTGTGAAAGGTCGCCATATAGTGAGGTCTATATATATATCCTACTGCCCACAGGTATAGGAGGACGACACATCCTCTCAGTTCTTGTTTGTGGGCCATACAAATTCACTAAAACCCTTACAATATCCCTTTCTAAATCTATCAATAACTTGAACAGCAAAGTTAAAATGGGTAAATATTTGCCTATACTTCTGTCTTCTCAGCTTCTAAGTGCCACTGGGTGTCAGCAGTTTTGGCAAGACTAAGAAAAGCAGCTCAGAATGAGAAATAGCTAGGCTGGCAGCTAATTTACTGCAGATTACAAAGTAGATAGGGCGCAACTTTGACTTTTATAAGGTATATGCACACAGTGCAGAACTGCATAAAAAGGCAACTCTGAATCGTAAAAAGGAGGGAAGAGAGTTAATTTGCATAATATTGTAACTCAAATACCAAGCTTTCCTTATTTACATCTCATTACTGGCTAATTTGAATATGTTTTTCATAAGCACAGTCAGCCTCTGTGAATAGAGCCAAAGCTGATCTTATTCACATCCAGCACAAATTTCTGTTTTGTCTAAGCACAATGACTATGAATAACACTGTTCTCTTAAGTCTGAAAAATGATTCTTCTTTTCAGCTTATGAAAGCTAACAAAGGTGGGGCACTTGATCTGTTGCACATAAAGCATTATTGTAAACCACAAAAAACAGCAGCAGAAGAAATCAGTCCACTAAGGTTTTATTAAAAACAAAAAAGTTGCATAAAGCGCTTTTCATCCAGATAAGTGGCTAGACTTCCTCGGATACAGAAACATTTGCCACAGTTAAATACATTCTAAGCAAGATCACGTCTCTTGTTCTCCAAGAGATATGAGTTCAGTAATGTTACTAAAAACAATTACCTTTTACGTTCTTCAGTCATTCACAATTATTATAAAATACTAACAACCATATATAAAAACTTCATACTAATCCAGCTCATCTTGTCAGGCTCTTTAGTTTCAATGGCACAAGATAGAACATGTTTCATTTAAACCTGAATTTTGGCAGGTATTTAGTCTAAGTTGCCAAAATAGTTTGCGTTGTTCAAGTAAAATACTACTCGGGGCCCCCTCTAGTGTCCATGACTATTTGATCTATTATTTTAAATTTGAACTTGTGAAGTGGAAAATCTTCTATATGTCTTGCCAAAGCATTTTCTAATTTGTTTCTATTGATGGCATATAAGTGCTTGTAAACCTGTTCTGTAAAATTTCGATCAATTTTCCCGATTTAGAAAGCAGGACATGAGTGGCATTGAGCCAGATAAACAACCATTCTAGTGTTACAGTTTAAATCTTTTCCTTATTAAATACTCTGTGTTCCCAACATGAATTTTTTGACCTGTTTCTAGGACAATAAGAAATCCTGGTATGTACAAGTGCGAGTCCTGTAATTACTGTAGATTTAACTATAACACTAGAATGGTAGTTTATCTGGCCCAATGCGACTCATGTCCCGCTTTTTACATCAGGAAAACTGATCGAAAATTTAGAGAGCGGGTTTACGAGTACTTTTATGGCATCAAAAGAAACAGATTAGAAAATGCTTTGGCCAGACATATAGAAGATTTTCCACTTCACAACTTCAAATTTAAAATAAAAGATCAAATAGTCAAGGACATTAAAGGGGGCCCGAGTAGTATTTTACTTGAACAACTCAAACTATTTTGGCAACTTAGACTAAATGCCTGCCAAAATCCAGGTTTAAATGAAACATGCTCTGTCTTGTGTTATTTGAAACTAAAGAGCATGACAAGATGAGCTGGATTAGTATGATGTTTTAATATATGGTTGCTGTTAGTATTTTATAATAATTGTGAATGACTGAAGAATGTAAAAGGTCATTGTTTTTGGTAACATTGCTGAACTTGGATCTCTTGCAGAATAAGTCAAGTAACATAAGGGTTAATCATATTCATTTTATGTAATTAAGTACTTTAATCATGTGACATGTGATCTTGCTTAGAATTTATTTAACTGTAGCAAATGTTGCTTCAGTGTCTGAGGAAGTCTAGTCACTTATCTGGATGAAAAGCGCTTTATGCAACTTCTACTCTTTTGTTTTTAATAAAACCTTAATGGACTGATTTCTTCTGCTGCAGTTTTTTGTGGTTTACAACAGTGTTCATTATTTCCCCAGTTTGTATAAAGTACTATTACCAGAAAATGTTTTTTATTTTAAATAACAAAAGTTTTTACACGGAGATCAGAGAATCAATTTTTAATACTAGTTAGAAATTAACAGCTTCATTAATGAACATCTTTGTAGTGGGAGAATTAGTCACACATATGAAGATTTGTTTTTGGATTCTCCATCCTAGGATTATATACTCCCCGGGATTCATGAAGCTCGGTGCAAGGCCGGCGTTAGGCTTGCGCCGACCTTGCGGTGTGCAGATGGCGCAGTAGTGCCATATGCATATTAATGAAGGCGCGCTGTCGCCACATCCACATGCATAGGAAATGTGCGCGAGTGCATGGGGCATGTGGAAGCGCCGCACGGAGGTGTGGAAATGTCGGCTGTTTACGTGCAACCTAAAATGCTGAATATTACAGTCTACCTGCAATAGTAATCACACCTGTCAGTGTCCATGGATACTGAAACGTATGCAAAGCATGCAAGACAGTTCTTGCGAACACAAAATTAAGAAGAAAACACAAATGCACATAGCCGAATATCAAGTCCCCATCCCTTGAACAAATGACATTTAAAACCCTGTGCCCGTATTCTAATGCAGTGTTGATAGTTAGACCAAGTGGAAGTGAAACGCATCGTGTTAGCGCGCTGCCAATAGCTAAGTCTAGCCCAATGGTCAGGGTTACCACCTGTCCCACATTGTGAGGGACAGTACCCATCTGGGCAGTTGTGTCCATACCAAAACCATTATAAATGTAAAATATCTTGCGACTGTATGACATAATTATGTCCCACATCTCATGTAATAGTCACATACAATAGTTATTTCCGTATGTAACATACCTACATGTTGCAAGAAATAGAATAAGCAAGTAAACGAAACAGAAGAAGCATCTAAACTGCTACAACAATAAGCTTACATTTAGACATAAAACAAAAGTACAATCCGTTGTACTTACCTTGGGTATGTGTTGTCCTGTAAAATCTGATGTGTGTCCAGAATATATCCCATCCTGGCCATATGAAAAGGTGGCAACCCTACCAATGGTCAGAGCATTCGGCCAAAATCTGCCCATTTGTGGTCCAAGCCGTCCTTGTCAGGATGTGTCAAAGATGAATAGGTATCACCCGGGTGTACTTACCATGTCATGAAAGATAAGTATTTGCGTGTACCTATGTGCGTGATGTACAGCATGTGGAAGGTGAAAAATGTTAGGGTAGTCCTCACAACCATACAGGTACCAGAGATATGTAGTGTATGCAATGTTTTCCCTTGACCATGCCATGGCCCATCAACCAGAGAAGGGATGGATGTAGTGTGTGGAATATGGGTGTGGGGGGGGTGGGTAATGTAATAATCTGCAAAGGCGAGACTGTGTTGGATGCACAATAGGTGAACTGGAGGTGTATGAGGGAGCAGTGGGTGAATCAGAAAGAAACACAAAGAACAAACATATACATCTGCAATAGAACCTGACAGGCCATACTGTAGAACACAATCGCACAAACATATGAATATTAAAATGTGCGATACACATGTACAGAAACGTCACCGGCACATACCCACATAATGGTCTGGACGGATCTGAGCCATCCAACTACAACACACCTGGATGCATAATTGAATACCCATCATCCCCTCTACAGCACACAACAACCCCCCCCCCCATTCCTGAACGTCCACCAAATTCAGCCATAATTGGGCTGCTAGCTTGGCGCAGCCATATCTGCACATAGTGACCACTACTCACATCTAGTAGGCAGTGTCACCCTAGGCAGTGTCAGGGTTGCAAACTTATGTATCTCTTGCATGTAAAACCCTATCACATTTTTGTAAATCCAAAAAAATCGAAGGTTATTGGCTTGTTCAATTTTTGGATATCCCTCATGGGATAAGTATCCTGTGTAAACATCAGACTTGGTATCACAACATGATGTCCAGTCCTGTAGACATCTGGACACAAGTTGTATGTGCAGTAGTGGTTCACGAGACTGCTCAGCCTCCACCCGGTCATGCAGAACCTACTACCCGGGATCAAACACCTGCCCATGATGCATGGCTCCCAACATGAATTATTGAGAAAATATACTTTACACATTCGCATAGTGGCAGTTGGATATAGGGTGATTAAGGCGCTGATGTAAGCAAAGTACCTCCTGTCCCACTTTGTGAGGGACAGTCCCTGTTTGGGTAGGTGTGTCCTGACCAAGAATAATACAATGGCAAATGTCCTGTGATTGTAGGAAATAACTATGTACCACATTTCATGTAACAGTTGCCTAAAACAGTTATTTCTGTATGTAAAATACGTAAATCTTACAAGAAACAGAATAAGCAACTAAAGTGCTACAGGAATAAGCTCTCATCTAGGAAAATAATTAAAGTTCTAAACCCTGTACTGACCTTGGGTATGTGTTGGCCTAAAAAATCTGGTGTGTCCCGAATATATCCCATCCTGGACATATGAAAATGTGGCAACCCTACCAATGGTCAGAGCATTTACACAATAACTGTCCAGCCTCTTAATCCCTCCTAAAACCAGTGACCTTCGGAGGAAAGGTGCTGAATGACACTAGAATGAATAATGACAATAATTAAGAGTAACAGACACTTTTAACTTCAGAAAATAAGTATTAATACATATGCTCTGAATATGTCAACACGTTTCAAGTTACTAGTACTAATATTGTAAAAGTGTCCATGATTGTCCCTGATTTGTCCTTGCCTTGTCCCTGTCACTGTTGAAATTAGTCCCTGAGTGTTTGAGAGGTCCGTACACATATGTACACCAACCATCACATTTGTTGCCAGTACTAATGAATACCTGTAGTGAAGTCATATATCCTAACTGCCATCCATGCAGAATGTACCACGAATGGTGTAGTGGTTAAACCGGTGACTAATGTGTGTCTGTTCCTGGGTCCAAGCCATGTAAGGGCTGCTAATTTTATGTGATGGCCAGAATAATATCCTTCGGATATAGGGAGGTAAAGGCAGCGGGGATGCACAGTGGAATTCAACTGGATGGGAAATGTAAATAGGTATGTAGTTGTATATGTATGTGTATGTACAGACAGTTATATTTATTTTATTTATTTTACATTTGTTAACTGGGCTAGTCTAACTGGATATATTTCCATTTTCAGTAGAGGCCCGGGGAGAAAAGCTCCAGTGGCAACAAACAAAATTGAAATTTAAAAATTAAAAATTAAAAATCAATATTAATACATAGTAAATGAAAGGATTTCAAATAGATTATTTAAAAATACAGGAAGTGATAAGAATACTAAAAAAATACAGGAGTATTAATAAAGTAAAGTTGGTATTTACAATAGTAAAGGAGACAATATGTACAGGATAATGCAATATGCAGTGGGATACACATAGAGACTTTCAGAGCATCAAGCAGGATAAATTACACCAGTAAGTTGAATTCTGATAAGCGGTTACAGTCTTACTTTAATGAATGTGAAATAAGTAGAGGTTCAAGAGGAGAAGTATCTGTAGTGAAGGAGAAGGTTAATCAGGGTTGCTGCAGGGGCATAGACAGTGTGTTTTGAGGTGTCTTTTGAGGTTTTGTTTAAAGAGAGGCAGTGAAGAAATTAAAGTTAGTTCATTAGGCAGTAGGTTCCAGTTTTTTCTCACAGAGTTGGAAAACAGAGAAACTCCAGCCATGTTGTAAGACTTGCTTATGCTAGCGAGAAGTTTGCTGGAAGAGCAAAGAGAATTTAGATTTTTGTAGGGGATTTTGAGATTGGAGAGTATAGGAGTGCTGTTAGGTTTATAAAATATCTTGTGGACAACGGTGAGTTGGGAGACTTTAAGTTGGTTTTGAAATTCAAGCCAGTCTAGCTGCATTAGATTCAGACAGTGGTGAGTTCTAAAAGGATTGCCAGTAGCAAATCTGGCGATGTTATTATAGGAATTAGCTAGTTTGATAAGATTATTTTTCTTTAGATTAGTGTATATTGGTGAGGCATACAGAAGAGTTGAAATTAAGTGGGATTGTGCAATCGTAGTTCTGGCTATTGGTGTTAGGAAAGGTTTAATTCTATATAAGGAGCCTATTTTTCTGTTGACAGTTTTTATGTTTTTATGGTGTTATTTATGTGGCTGTCAAATGTAAGGTTATTGTCAATAGTAATTCCTAGCAATTTAGTGGTAGAATTGGGGAATATAATTGTGCCATTATTGGAGATGACAGAGAAATCTATGGGGGAGGATTTACTGGTGGGTGTGAAGAGAAGGAGTTTATTTTTTTGGCATTGAGCAGGAGGCAACGTTTTGTGAACCATGTTTCAACTATGTTGAAAACATTCTGAGTAAGAGAATGTAGATCAGCTGGGGAGTTGCTGAGCATACTAGTGTAGAATCATCTGCATACTGAATGCAGGTGGCTTGTGGAATGGCTACATGGAGGTCGTTGATAAACAGTGAGAAAAGAAGTGGACCTAGAATAGATCCCTGAGGGACTCCGAGTGTGACTGGCAGAAGGGATGACATATTATTTTCCCAGAGAACTGCCTGTTGCCTATTGGTAAGGTAAGACTTGAACCATTTAACTGCCAGACAGTCAAGGGAAAGGGATTCAAGAATGTTGATAAGAAGGGCATGGTTTACCATGTCAAATGCTTTTGAGAGGTCAATAAAGAGTGCAAAAGAGAGGTTGTTTTTATTACGATTTCTATTTATGGCTTCTGTAAAGGATAATAGGGCAGTTGTGGTGCTATGGGATGGCCTAAAGCCATGCTGACAGTTTGCTGTGATGTTATGTTGAGATAAATGGTTTAATAGTTGTTGGTGAATGCATTTTCTCCATAATTTTTGCTAAAAGTGATAATAGAGCTATTGGCTGGTAGTTAGAATAATCATTAGAGGTACCCCCTTTGTGTAGGGGGATAATATAGGAGATTTTCCAGATGTCTGGAACGATTCCTTCTTTAATGGTTCTATTTATGAGGATGGATATGGGATAAGAAATTACTTTGGCTGCTTTTTGCAGGTATTCAGATGGTAGCTGGTCAGCAGAAGGAGTACAAGGTTTAAGTTTTTGGATGAACTTATAGATGAGAGTAGTTGAGATGGGTTGCAGATGGAATGTTGGTAGAGTGCCAGGTATGGTGGTGGGGAGGCTTGAGTTGTCAGTGACTAGTTGACTAGCTAGTGATTGTATGGTCTCTGTGAAGAAGGTATTGAAGGTATTGGCAGTTTGGTGGGGGGGGTATTATGTTCGGCCAGAGATGGGGTAGGTGTACGTAACTGGCCTGGGAACAGGAGTTTATTTATACTAGACCAGAACTTTTGGGGATTGTTTTGGTGATTTTGCTGTAATTTACAGTAGTAGTTCTTTTTGTCTGTAAGTATTGCCTTTTTTGTAATATTTCTTAAATGCTTAAAAGTTTGTTCATCTGAGATATTTTTTTTAGCTCTCCATTTAGCCCAAGACTTGTTCCTAAGTAAAAATTTTTGTCTGGTTTCTTTAGAAAGCCAGGGGGCAGGCTTGGACTTCATTCTAATGGACCGTTTGGGTGCGTGCTTATCTAGGATTGATAAGAATTTAGAGTTTAGGTATTTAACAGCTTCTTCAAGTGGTAGGGTTTTTAAAGGGTTCCAGTCACAGGCTCTAAGTTCATTTTGGAATAGTACATATGTATATAGTATATATGAATGAATGAACATGGTCACAATAAAGCATTCGTAATGAATGTGAAGGGAAACAGCAGTGGAACCATCCCCTACCCCATATTATGTAGTGCTGACATAATAATCTGGTCAGAAGTGTCAAAACCACTGCATCTGTAAACACAGGTAGAATGTTAACATGGGGTCTAACTCTGTCCATGTGCTAATTCTGACTTTTAAACAGGTACAAGGCAGTTCTGGTCTCCAGTCGGACAAGCCTAAACCCAGATGACCACATGAACACCCTGATAATCAAACACACATATGTGCCAGGACTATAACCTTTGGAGTTCTGAATATCCTTGGAGTGAGTAAACATGCAGCACGGGTTCAGAGCAGTAGGGAATAGGGAATGTCGCATGTGTAGTACTGCGGTTTTCCCAGCAGGAGAATGGATGCCTGCTGTGTAAGTGAAGCATTGAGGTGTATGTTAGGGTAGCTATGAACCATGGGTATACATATAAATGAAGTAGAACACCAATAGTGTAGTGGTTAGAGCATCTGCCTAACGTAAAGGCATTCCCGGTTCAAGTATGATTATAGCACATATCATTTTCTTGTGGAATGAATGTCTCTGTGCTGTGAAGCCAACATTTAAACATGTAAAGGTGAACGTGTGTTTCGCATGGGGCCATTAACCGGATTCCTTCAACCAAAGTGGTATTGTCATAATGTCCCAGTAGTCTTCAAAATGGTATAAGACAAATTTATATTTATATATATATATATATATATATATATATATATATATATGTGTGTGTGTGTGTGTGTGTGTGTGTGTGTGTGTGTGTGTGTGTGTGTGTATAGCTATATATCTACAGACATGAAATAAATAAATATATATATATACAAATGTATATATATATATATATATATATATATATATATATATATATATATACATATATATATATATATATATATATATATATATATATATATATATATATATATTATAAGAATGAACGCCATAAGAATAAAGCATACACAAGGGTTGTGAAGGGAATCTACAGCAACTGAGGTATTATATAGTGTTTGCAGCATATGTCATATAAAGCTGCCCAAGAGTGAGCAGAGCATCGGTATTCACACCAGAGGCAGGGTTATACCAGTGGGCATAATAAAGTTGAATTGCTACATCTACATTACACACAGACGGAATGTAGTTCATGTTGTGACCACCTACACTTGTAACCCGCAAATTTCCGTAATCCATAACACCAGGAAAGGCACGTATGTGCAAATATAAATGGCGAGAGACCCTGTGAATACACGAGGCGGTACAAAATGTGCGTAGGGCCCCAAACGCTCTGGAGAGGGCAATGTGTAAAGGAGTGTCATGACTGCGATATCAGGTGGATAATGGCTGTTACGAGTGGAAACTCAACACGGGTGGGGTGGAGAAACTATGGCTATGCGATTATGGATCCAGGAGTGCCAGGGTTGGTTGCGCCGGTTCCAATGGACCGGCCCGTGTAGGTCAGCTAGTACGTAATAGGTATATATGCATACGCACATGCAGACAACAATATGTTGAAGTACATTCTCTGTAACACATGCACTCCATTTGTTGACATAAATAATATGAATGTGCACAGACAAACAAATACAGTAGCTGGAATAATAGGCTGCGCAGATGAAGAACAGGTCAAATGACACTGTATCACATCACAGTTACCATCAGTAATCCTTACATGAACATATTGCGACATCTGTCTGCTGTATAACGTGCTAAATACCGATTACAAGTTAAAGGGAGGGAAGTGTCGGTGTCATAATGACTAAGGCAATAGTATGCTGTTGAAATAGATATGAAAGCCAATACGCATGTGTAAGTGCTTATGGCCGGGAAATGTATTGGTCAACGCACACACAGATGTATATGTATGTATATATATACATACAACATATATAGATATATACATATATATATATATATATATATATATATACACACACAAAAAAAAAAAAAATATATATATATATATATATATATATATGTGTGTGTTACTGTAGAGATATATATATATATATATATACAAGTTACTGTAGATATACACATGTACATAACTGGGCTACGTTACAGCAATTACGGGTAACATATGTTCAGACCGGGCATATGTTAGTGGGAGGTCCAATAAACAAACGTTTACCTCCCACACCTCCCCAGCTAGCCTGGTCAGACATACAGACATGCAATAAAGGTAAATACACCGCTGCTTTCCAGGCCACCAGCAGGAAAGTACCAGTGGGAGACATTTGCAAGGTCTACACTTTAAACATGGATCACGGGGTCCCTTGTGGGACACCAAATATTTCTCTTATTGGCAACCCCATAATGCTTGATGCGACCAGGATGTAGCTGTACACGGAACAGTAGGCTGTGCAAGTCTGATAACACATGGTTTGACAAAATGTACGACATGTGTCCCATGACAGGGAGAGTGTGTAGTGTGTAGGGGTGTGTTCATACCCCAACTGCGCTCACAGTAAGTATGAGTCATGAGTGCTGTAGAGGGGTGTCAGGTAGGTGAATCATGGCTATGGAATAATGGGCCTAAGTGTGCAGGTGTTGGTTGGCAAAGATGTATTAGGCCCGCCCCGTGGAAGTAATTAATATTCCTATGTGGGCATAGCAGACACCCATACCTCCCAAACCTGAAGAGCACATCTACTGGATAGTCCAAAACCATTGGGGGAACACATAGGGAATATATCAGTGAACTGTACCTGATTATCATGGACGTCCATAATT
Source organism: Protopterus annectens (assembly GCF_019279795.1). Lineage (NCBI taxonomy): Eukaryota > Metazoa > Chordata > Ceratodontiformes > Protopteridae > Protopterus > Protopterus annectens. The sequence goes on from NC_056744.1 coordinate 1,531,896,608, forward strand.
ATGAATCAGAATTTAGCACAGTCCTAACTAAACACTTCCAGAACTAGTGATATTAGATGGACAGGTGGTGGAATACACGTAATGACTAATGACAACATGTATGAGTCATAAACAGCATGTACCTTGACAAATGTGAATGAATACATATGCCCTGTGACTGTCAATGTGTCAGGTTAATAGAACCAATCATCTAAATGTGTCCCTGAGGGTGTTATGCGGTGTCCCTTATACAGTGTTCATTCTCCCCCATTCGTATGTGAGGTCTGCTAGTGATGGAAAGCGCATATTCCGCCGACTACCTTAGGTAGATGATAGCATAATAGTTTGGGGTTACCGCCTGTTTGCCTTTGTGAGGGACACTCCCCTCTGGGCAGTTGTGTCCTGCAAAATGAATGTTATTATGGCACATGGCCTGTGATTTCAGGCAAAGAATCCATATATTGTCTGTATTTGAAACACCTAGATGTTATAGGAAACAGTATTAGCAACTATAATGCTACAAGAATAACCTTTACTTATACAAACCGGTGAAGTAGTCAATTTTCTACTGGCTGTGGGTATGTGTTGCCTTGTCAAATCTGACATCTCTACATATAGGTCCTATACGACTGCCACCTTTCCAAATGGCCAAAGTGGGACCTGCTCCATAGAAATGTCAGACGTACCAGGTCAGAACATACCTACAGCCGTGCATAGTACAGAAATATATGTATTAGCACAAATCAAAGCTTAGTCTAGCAGCAGTCAAGTTGCTTATGCTACTTCACATAACATATAGAAGTGTCATTTATACAATAACCATTACATGCAACTATTAGAGAAACGTAGAATATAATATTGTCCTGTAATCAGGACATTTGCTATGCCTAGATTATTTTTGCATGACACATATGCCTAATGAGGGACTGTCCCACGCAAAGTGGGACAGGTGTTAATCCTAAAGTCTCACTTCGGCCAACTTAAAAGGTGGAAAACCTACAACAGGTATGTGGTAGCATGACCCGGCAGACAAATGTGGTTCCCAAAACACATTTACTTGTCTGCATTGCAGAGTATCGGTTCCCAGGTATCAGCCAGATGGGAACAGACTGTATGAGGAACACACATATAATATGATTAACTCACTGGACAGGCCGCCAATTCCGTATAGTCGAATGCCATGCCGTCGCCTAATGATCAGCCATACCCGATACTGTAATCATGTAGCCCGATGTAATAGGCATCACAAGGGATCATGCCCACCCAGCGTGAGTGACAAATGCAAGCACCAATGTTGGTGCATGTGCAAGTGAGGGAGCGAGCAGGTGTAAGCGTGTCTGGCTACCAGTATGCGAGTATTGCACTGTTAAAGAAATGTGGAGTCTAAACAAGTATAAGAAGCTGTAACCAGAGGTCAGCAGTGCTTAACACTGTGCAAACCCACGCACAACCGCTCCCAACTACTGTAATGTGCCTTACTCACTCCGTATCCAATGGCCTTGTTCTGGCCGCAAACAAAGAGCCGTCCTTTGCAAGTGTTGGTAGCAACACCCTGCACACACAACTAATCTGAATTACCAATATACCATGGCAAATATACAGACAATAGACAGTACCATACACATACCATACAGCACAGTCATCCAGCAGTATAGCAATGTACTGGCAGATATGTCCGGACCACTGGTGTTTGCAGACCTGGCCGTCTTGTGTTTAAGTGTGTGAGCATGCCCAGTATGACCGTTATGCATGTTATCGACTGACATTACCGTCATACCATCATGTGTTTGAGCATGCTCAGTATGGTCAACTGGATCACATGTGTTACATGTCCAGGTAGTCAGTACTGTGGTGCCGACCCCTGCGTTGTACACTGACAGGTGGCTTGCTGTGTCTGCAGGGTATCCATCGGTCATGTGGCATTGACTGTTGCTACATTTCTGCACAACGTGGGGGGACAACCAACTGTATCCACATTCCTACACAGCACCAGGGGGGGGCGCACATGACTGTTACATGTGTACGTTGGAAGGGGAGCACAGCTGACAGTTGTACACTTTTGCTACTACTGTACTGGTATGTCAGGTACTCCATTTCAGTGTGTGGACCTACCTAATGTGCTGGCTAGCAGCATACCAGTGTACTTCAGATCCTAACTTTAATTACCAACATATTGGTTTCAGACGTCCTAGCCTTCACGACCTACATCCAACTGCCTGGCCTGCTGTAGTCTGTCTGTGTGTGTCTGTGGGGGGGGGGTCATCCATTGGGCATATTCAGAGGCCATTGTACAGCATTTGTCTGTGTTGGTCTACACCTGTCCAGCTGGTTGAGACTTGTGTGGGCTGTATGGACACACATGATGTTCAGCCCATAACCCGCAGTGGGTTAGGACACCCTGTGTACTACTGGTTACTATTGTGACCCCAGTAAGTGCTACAGAAGTCAAGGTGCCACTATGGACGTGTACTGTCCGCTGCCCTAACATTCGGCCACCAAATTCTGTTTCATGCTCATATCCATATCATAGCTACAGGTAAAAACACATTCTAATACAACTGCCAATTGGTAGATTAATTGACTTACCTTGAGGGTGTGCCAGACCTGAGGATGGTGCTGGAGGGCTGCCTATGTTGGATGCACACAGTGCACTTCCTATACATGGCTGAGCACAGGTAGTGTCATGTTTGGCATCCCTTTTACTGTCTGTGTGAGTCAGAGAGGGTGAAATTCCCTGGGTACCTACTGTGTCAGTGCATATGCTATGCATTGCCTCTTTGCCAAGGGCAGGTCATACTGGGCATGCCTCCTTTCGCCTACTGGGTCCAGCTCAGGTAGTTCCTCCTCTGAGTCACTTTGTGCCTGTACAGGCCTTGGCATTGGTGGGGGCTGTGTGGCCCTGCCCCATGCTGTTCCTGCTGCAACTGTTTCCACAGGATCATATTGTGTAGCATAGCACATACCATAACAATTTGGGTGCATGTAGTTGGTGAATACTGCAAGGCTCCACCGGATGTTTACAGACACCGGAACCGTGAACTGAGCATCCCAAACACATGCTCAATTATATGTCTTGCCTGTGCGTGTGCCTCGTTATGGCGTAGTTGTTCAGGTGTGTGTGCATTTCTTATGGTTGTCATCAGCCACGGCTCCAGTGGGTAGCCAGCATCCCCCACTAGGTGACTGTAGGGGATGTCCATATTGGCAAAGGTGTGGTACAGCTGCATCAGATGACATATATCAGAATTGTCCTAGCTTCCAGGGCAGCCAGCATACACATTCAGTATAATGCCCTGGGCATCGCATATGACCTGGCAGTTGATGGAGGGGATGCCCCTGTGGTTAATGTAGGCCCCACCCCACTCAAAAGGTGGTGCTTTGATGCATATGTGCGTGCAGGCTATAGCACCCACTACCCCAGGGTAGTCTGCCATTTGGTGGAAGAGATGCATATTGCTGGTCAACCTCACGTGTGTTGAGGAAATGTATGTGCTCACTCACATGTGGTGACATGGCACCTAGGAACTGGTGCAATACTCTGGATGCAAATGCCTGTGAGATCCCCATGATATCCCCAGTTGTGCTTTGGGAGGTACCTGTGGCTAGTATACCTAGGCCTACACATACCTTGGTATCCACTGGGATGGGTTTCCCTCGGCCTGTTCGATGTGTCAGGTGTGGCCGGCACAGCTCAACAATCTGCTGTAGGAGGTCTCTGTCCACCCCACAGCGCTCCGCTATCTCCAGCTCATGTAGCCCCTTATAGGTTACCCTGGGTCTGTAAAGTCTTCTCTGTCTTCTCACTGAGGGTTGTTCAGCAGCATTCACATCCTCACCACCCTCAGCCTCCTGCACATGTTGGTCTATGTTGCCTTCTGCAGCCCTTCTCATTTGGTTGGATTGTTTCGTAAAATGTCCCCGCAAGTATACACTGGTGGTGTAGAGTGTGGAAAAAACCCATGTGTATGGCGTTTGCTCACTTTATCGTAGTGTTCTGGGCCGGGCTGGGCCTGTAATCTGCTGATTGTGCTAATTATCACCTGTTTGCACAGCTTGTTCACCTTGACTACTCTCCTACTGATGTTGTCCCTCCCAACTGCAGTAGGCAGGTATAGACACACCCCTAGCTTAGGCATGCTAAGGCAGGAGCAATCCCGAGACAGAGGGCTCCAATGTACGTACAGTAAGCCTGACACCCCCCCCCATGCTTTCACCTATATTCGGGTCCTGCACCCAGCTATCTATACACATACACTCTTGGGATCTGCATCACACCCTGGGGATAAACGGGATTCACTATTTTCCACCTCATTTGCATAGTATTGCCTTCTAAAGCATAGTTACATGACCCATACTGAGCCTCCAAAATAATAACCACTGCTTACTGTCACGCAGATCCGTACACAGCTGGTTAAAAGTGCCTTACTACCATCTTATTCGATGTCCCTTGTTCTTCTCAGCAACAAAATAACCAGTCTCTACACGCCTCAAACTCGGGACCCTGCACACCACAGACGATGTGCTTTACCACTAAGCCATGGCAGATATACATACATCCGAGGTGATCATGTACAGATCATCCAGCACAGGCATTCAACAGTATAGGACATGTATTCCATCATGTAGATTTATGTGTGCTAATGTCTATATATATATATATATATATATATATATATATATATATATATATATATATATATATATATATACACGCACACACACACACACACACACACACACACGCGCACACACACACACACACACACACACACACACACACACACATATACATATGCACACACATACGTAGATATAGAATATATATCACAACAGCGGACCACATGACACCAAAGCATTAGACAAGAATGAACAGGAAACCACATGTGTCTCCTGCATTATGTACTGGTGTTACTATCAAGGCAAGTGTGTTTCGTTGCATCACACGGGGTCAGACTGTATTAAGGTTAAGATTAGGGCTGCTGACATTTACTCACCAGACCTATTGGTGAATGTATGTGTATGTCTTGCCAACCCAGTCTCTTGGGTGATTGTGACAATTATGGACACTATACAGGAAAACAACAAAACACGCTCAACACATCCTGGAGCTAGCCACTCACAGATACCAACACATAGGATATGACTGCCAAACACACACACCTGTCATGACTTGGAATAGAACAACTACCTGTCTCTTCTACCACACTACAGCATTACCCAGTTACAGAACATGCTACCAAGATTACTGGGACACAGCACTCCCAGAGGCATACTTCTAGATGGGTAACATCATCAGCATTGGAAAAGACGCTGATAGGGATTGTATGGAGTGTGAGCAGTCTAAAAGCATTATTCTGTCCCCAGGCAGACGGAAACACACACACACACACACACACACACACACACACACACACACAGTTGGCATGGTTGGGATTAGAACATAGACCTAACTACATTATCACACTACAGCATTATGCAGTTACAGAACACGCTACTGAGATTACTGGGACAAAGCACTCCCAGAGACATACTTCTAGGTGGGTGACATCATCAGCAATGGAAAAGACACCAATAGGGACTGTATGGAGTGTGAGCAGTCTAAAAGCATTACTCTGTCCCCAGGCAGATGAAAACACACATACACACACGCACACACTCACACACACACACACACACACACACACACACACACACACACACAAAAGTGGCATGGCTGGGCTTAGAACATAGACCTAACTACCTTTTCACACTACAGCATTACGCAGTTACAGAATGCGCTACCGAGATTACTGGATCACAGCACTCCCAGAGGCATACTTCTAGGTGGGTGACATCATCAACAATGGAAAAGACACTGATAGGGATTGTATGGAGTGTGAGCAGTCTAAAAGCATTACTCTGTCCCCAGGCAGATGGAAACACACATACACACACACACACACACACACACACACACAATTGGCATGGCTGGGATTATTACATAGAGCTAACAACCTTATCACACTACAGCATTACGCACCTACAGAACGTGCTACCAAGATTACTGGATTACAGCACTCCCAGAGGCATACTTCTAAGTGGGTGACATCATCAGCAATGGAAAAGACGCTGATAGGGATTGTATGGAGTGTAAGCAGTCTAAAAGCATATTGCTGTCACCAGGCAGACGGAGACAAACACATGCCAGTGGTGTGATCAGGACAACTGCCTATCTACGAACCACTATTACAACACTACATAGATACGAGCTGTGCCACAGACACTACACCTTTCAAGACTGTCAATATGACCTTCTAGGAATGCGGACATCGACATGGATGCTGGCAGTTACAATGTACATACCTGTGAACCAGTGTGTTCAATGTAGGAATCCATCCTGAAGTGGGGTATGGCCATCTGTTGCCTGAACTACCACTATTGCTATACAGGGTTACAATGGCCATGCCCATACACATAGAGGCACATAACTGACACAAGGTGTCACTGGGCATGCTCACACACTTAGTAGCACACGCCTGTTTGGAATGCACTATGTGTCCATCTACACAACGTCATACTGGGTATGCTCACACACTTCGTAGCAAAGGGCTGTTTTGTATGATTCTAAACACGGAAGGCAAAGGGCTGTTTTGTATGATTCTAAACACGGAAGGGCACAGTGTGTCGATAGTTGTCATTGTTAGCATGAATGCTGCACTACATATATCTGACACCGGTCTTCTAAACAACGTCTGCTGCTGTCCATCATCTTAGATGTACCAATCTAAACCTGGCACACTAATACCACCCATGGTGATGTCCTGCCAGGAGTGGCTACTTCGCCCATATAGTGCCATTCATAGATGAATGTCCTGAGACCAGGTTAACACCCTGAAACCTAGAGGACAACTGCATTGTATGTGTATGCTAAACAGTGCTAGATGTGTAGCGTTCGTAATCACAGCTGCCAATCTAGATCCAACAATGGGGAATACTGACATCTGTGCAGTGAGGAACACCTGGATGAAGGCTCAGTTGTGCACAATAGCACTACCACCGTATACCTCAGATACAGACATGTGGGCTATAACACCGTTACGGACTGCTCCAGGTGGTGGTGTCCCCACGTACATGAAGGCCACTCATACGTACTGACCAGTATACCCTCAAAAGCCATCACAGATGTGTCAGGTGAAGATCACAGTGTCAAAAGCCATATGTAGCCCTCAGACATCACCATGTCCTTGGTCCAGCAACACACATCCATACATGTGGCAGAACATACATTAGTACAACACCATGTTACCCATGACCAGTGGACTGTGCCCAGCTCTACAGCAACTGTGCAGACTATCCATGTACTGACACAGTTGCATCATGTGTTATGCAATACAATGATACCACTGTTCATAACCAGGTCAGCTGTACACATAACAGGGGCCCTGGGTCATATATAGCTGTAACAGATGACTGTTGCGCTACACCAGCAAACACACTCATGTTTGGATATGACATACATGTACCTGCCATGGATATGTACATGCCCCACACACACACACAACACACATGTACATAGCATAGCTGTTTGCTGTCCTTCATGCAGACAGGTGGCTACAGCAATTACACACATGCACATTGAAGGTAGGCCCATGGCTGTTGAATGCTAACAGTATGTAAGGTGTGATAGCAGTGTTGACTGAGTTAACATTCCCTCTGTACTGGTTACCCATGACAACTATCATATCATACAACAGTCCATGTGTCATGTATGTCATCACACATGTCCACCAATTGCAATGCCTACAAACATGGCTAAATGACAGGAATGTAGGACCTACACACATGTACATGTAGTGGTGTGCATTCAGCTACCATGCGTGTGCAGTAGCTGATGTTTGCATTTGATCTGTGTCTTACTACAACATGCAGCTGCAATGCAGCCCCATCACTGCCAACTGTATATGGTGAAATACTGACAGTACGGTAAGATGTACATCAGGTATGGATAGATGTGTGGACATAAAGTGGTGGGCCAACTTTGCAGATGGATGTTTGCTGAAGACAGCTCACAGGTGTGTCACAAGCCGTCCTACCATAACATGTGCAAACACTAAGCTATGTTTCTTTTAATTGAAGGGGAAGACATTCAACCTGTGCAGCGGTCAGGGTGTCACTGACTGTAAATCACTTGACACCTGTAACACTTAAGACCTCCTGTGTGCATATATCAGCACAATTGCCAAAGGTAGCGTCGGTACACATTGTAATGTGGGCAATACTGCTGCATGTCTGTCATACGTATCATAAGATAGCAGGTGTTTGATTCACAGTACTGCCATGTGTATTTGCTTGTGTGTCCATATATGCCACGTATGGTGGGGAATACATCCCAATTGTTACACACCCCTGTACACTGTTGTAGAGATCTGTACATACTGCTGTGTAGAAAGCAAAACATAGGCAAGGGTGGGTGTGTATCACACACATGTGAGCTATCTGTATGTGCAAGACATAGGTGCATTCAATTGTGGACTCCACAGTGTGTGTGTGTGTGTATGTATGTATGGCTGTCTGGTCCATGGAGTGAGGATGTATGCTACCATAGTGAACAGACAGGACCCCTAACCCCTCCAGGTGATGCAATCTACTACCCTGTTGATGCCGTTGATCTTATGCATTACTGACTACCTGTACATGTTCATTCTCTGTGTCGCGTCATGTGGCTGCACAGTACTGTAATGGTGATTACCACATAGGTAGGGGTTCTCACTTCAACAATATCAAGTGTGTGTGTTTGTGTGTGTGTGTTACAGTGTCATTGACCCCATGAATGTGTTGCTGTGTCTGAATACATATGTGCGAATACCTGTGTGTGTGTGTGTGTGTGTGTGTGTGTGTGTGTGTGTGTGTGTGTGCAGTTGTGTGTTCTCATCCTGTAATGTGAATGTGTATTACTGCTACACAGTGAGGCCTCAAGCTATCAACTGGCCTCTACCCTTGTCATCAGCTAGACTGCTATGTAAACTCCCCGCCCCATGTAACTGTACCTGTGATGTCACCCGATATGGATGTCATGTCTCTAGCCACTGTAGTGCGGTACACAGCTCACATGCTCCTGGATCAGTAGATGTGTAGACATCTTTGGAATGTCAGCCTTTCTAACAGTGAGGTTGAAGCTACGTATAGCATGCTGGTATTGCCATACATGCCTGTGAGTAGTCCACATTTACACATGGGAAACTGCAAACACTGGTACTCAATGGCACATGCAATTAGACCTGAAGGAGGGAAGCAGGGCATAATTATAAACATGCTGTTACTGTTGTTACCAAGACACATACTGTAAACAGAAAACAATGCATTCTAAACCTGTACTACATGGTATGTCTGCTGCGTGTCAACAGTACACAACAATTGTAATCTTCACTTATCTCCCTTTTCTGTTCACCCTGTGCATCAGACGATACGAGCATGTCCCTGCACCGATGGTGTGGATGACAGGGATGTGGCACAGGCATCATCATATGCACAGGGTGATAATGTTTGCCAGGGGCCTACGCTGCACCAGTGGATGACATCATGTGTGTGGGTTACGGCCTGTGATCTAATTGGCCATATGTGTTTGTTATGCATGTGAGTGTTGCAGTGCCCTACAGATGCTTCTAGTGTGTGCGTGTATGTGTGCACACAGTTCTGCCATGTGTCTGGCCTACGCAGGGGTATTATTGACAGCTCCAGACTGTACAGATCAGGATTTACAGCTCACGGTGTATGGCCACATGACCTGTGCCTGCCAGGGGTTGCACGGGCACTTCCAGGCAGAGGTACACATTGGGTGTTGTCCAATGACAAATGTCCACTGGAACTGTGTCCCCATTGGGACCATCCAGGGCCATGTCCATGTGGCCTGCTGTGTCCTGGTGTGGACAGCGCAGCACCAGCTGCACTGCTGCTGCTACCACCACTATGGGAGCGGGCATGTCAGGTATCTCGTTCACGTAGACCTGCACCAGGTGATGTAGCTGGCCTACGTCCACGTGCCCTATGCCTCACTCCTACCAGATGTTCCAGCACAGACAGCTCATGCTCATGGTTTGTCATGCCATGGTCAAGGATTCCAACGATGTCACCCAATCGTCTGTCCAAAACATCAGCAATCTGCTGTTGAGCATTTGCCAATGCCTGGATGTTGTCATTTAAAGAATGGATAGCAGCCCTCTGAAGCCTCTGCCCTTCTCTGTTCTGCCATTCAGTGTGTTCCTGTGCTGCCATTACAGTCTGAAACATGCTTCTGGTGACATCAGCTGCTGCGCTCTGTCCTGCAGGGGCATGTCGGCCAGAGGTCCTCCTATGAGTAGCACTGGCCACATGCCTGTGTGGCACATATGCAGTCATTTGACTGACACCATGGTGTGAATACACACCTTCCATAGCCACCAAACATTCCTGTTCCAAGCTACCACACGCTAACTGTCCTTCCTCTATGGCCACTGGTGATGGGGTATGTGTTGGCATGAGAACTGTGTGCGGGGATGAGGGGGATATAGGTGGAATGGCAACCAATGGCACAGATCCAGCCTCTGACAACCCTGCCTGTGCCTCAAGCATATGTTCATCATCACTGCTAGAGTCTGTGGGGACACTAACATCAGATGGACAGCAGGAGGGTAACACGCCTACATCACCTGTGAAGGCAAACAAAAACTCTACATTACAATACAGACACACCCACAAACACACACACACACACACACACACACACCATGCATGTGATTTGACAGAAGGCATGCAACATGCATGTGATACAGCAGACGGCATGCAGCTCAGACAATAATAGTGGCAGTTATACATCCCTGGGTTACACACAACAGCAAGCATGTGTCATAGCAGAAGCCATGCATTTCACACAATCATGGTAGTAAGCATGCATCCCTGTGTTACACCATGTGGACCAGCACAGGTTAACAGTACACATGGCTGATGTGGGGCATATGATCTTGACATTAACATGTAATATGACATGTAATCTGCTGATATGTGCATTGACATGCATACAAGTTTGACACAATGATGTCCTGACACGTACAGCGGTGTAATTGTGTCACATTGCAGTGTTGACTGTATGCCATACAGATAAAATGCACTTTTAGCAGATGTGCATGACCATTGAAGGGTATTATGAGGCATCTGTATTGCTATACAGTGTGAAGTACAGACACAGTACCATTGCATGGAATCATGAGGCATCTCTATTGCTATACAGTGTGGATTACACACACAGTCCATAGCCATGACTGTGGGCATACACAATACATATATACTGTGGATTGTAACTCCACGTAGCTGAGGTGTATACACACTAAACCATGATGTGTAATGTGTGACAGGTCACCGAAGGACATATGGATGACACCCCTGCACATCTGCTAACATATCTTAGCTGCCAGGCAACCATGTCCACACATGACAAACTTGTCAATACACCATGTCCCACATAACATTTGTGTACCACACACACACAAGGTGCATGGCTGACAGTGATTTCCAACAGCAGTAAGGGAAATGTACTGTATCTGTGGCCTGATGTGGTTGTCTGTGTATGTATGTGAATGCTGTACAGGTGACTACTGTCATGCTGTGACACAGTCATGATGTTCAACACATCTTATGTGGTCGAATTAAGTGACACCTCCACAAGCTGTGCACAGGCTTGTAGGATGTCCAGTGTTCCACACCTGCAATATAACCATTCAACAAAGGCTATAGTTGGACCATGTGTAGCCAATGTACAACAGGGTGTACACACAAACACATCACATCTACCGTGTGTTGCTACATGTCTCTGGCCATCCTCCATGGCCACGTGTGAACATGAGTTGGTCAAACGGTTGTGATGGCCGTCTATCTCACATGTCTGTGTTGTCCCATATGACATACACCCATAGATGTCAGATACTCCACTGTCTACAGGGTTATGCAGACAAAGTGTTGTATGTTTGGTATGTGGGGTATGTTTTATGGGATAGTGAGACAATGTTGCAGCCGGACCACTACATCTCATGGACATGTCAGATGGCACATCACAATGTGTGTACTCATTTCAGGGGCATATTCCACAATGGTGAATCCTGTGGGCTGCCCATACTCCAGCTCAATGTGTAGTACTGTTTGTGTACCCCATATGTGTAATTTTGATGTATAGTACATATTCCTACATTGAACAACACCTCCACCATTGTATGCACAGCTGTCCACACATCTAGCAATGACAGTTTCTGTGGTTTCATGTCAGTGTTTCACTTAGTTTGTAAGTATTGCACATGGGTAGCCAGTGTGATGGATTAAAGATGCGACCTGTATATTGTGACCAGACCATACATTGTGTGTACATGTGTTAACTGGCCACATGGCAAATAGATCTGTTCATTAACATGCCTGATACTTATAACTGTCTCACCTGCAGCAGCCTGCTGTCTCTGTGGAACACCAGAGGTACCTATATAGGGGTGATACAGCAGTATGATCATTATCCATGACTGTATGACAGCTACAGGGTGCAATGTGCATGTTAACACATTCGCCAGTACAATAGGATATACTATGGAGTATGCACATGGGTGCATACACAGAGTAGCATACTATAGTATGCGGCATGTGTGTATACATGCCTTGCATATGATGTTACATTACATATTGTACAGTGACATATGCAACTAAATGGGATATAATAGTTATATGTGCAGTAGTGACTTACCAGGCAACTCCAGGCTCGGTGGTTGAGAGTCACCCACCTCCACGATGGCAGCTAAGTTTTGTGGATGCTGTTCTGATGGGGTCCATAGGTTGGCCAGTAGCTCCTTGGTACATGTGAGTGGGGGCTGGGTTGATGGCCCACCACCTGTTGCACCTTGTTCCCTGGCGATTGCATTCTTACACTGTTTTGCACGTCTGATCAGGTTCGTGCAGTGTCTGTGCACCTGCTGGTATGTGCGGTTATGGCCACCCACATCATTAACCCTCCTGTGAAGCTCCTGCCACATATCATCACACTGCTGTGCATGCTGTGGCACATGGCTAAACAAGACATCATAGTTGTCTTGGAGGTAAGGTATAAGGGCCTCATCCTCCAAGCAGGTATAAGCTGAGAGACTTGCTCGAGGCATATCTGGAAGACATAATGATGGAGACAAGTCACAGTATCTCAGAAAGGCACAGAGATACAGCTGCACATACATGTATATTACATTTAGTACATATGAACAGTTGTCTTTGCAAATCTTCATGACACTGACGCCACTGACATGCTTGTGTCACACACATTTGACACCCAATGGGGATTGGATATTATCACCATATATGTGTGTCACCTGATTACATTGCTCATACTCCATGTGAATGCTGTCTTGATGTGGGCATGTCTGTGTCCACATTAATGCTGTTGACCTTGATGCTGTATATATGTCACATATCAACACATACACTGCCTTAATGGACATGACCTGTGACAATGCAGACATGCACACGGAAACCTTTACATGCATGTGTTTTGCCATATTTTATTTTATTTTATTTATTTATTTTATTTATTTATTTATTTAACATTTGTTGACCGGGAAAGTCCGACTAGGTTCCACAGAGCCTGTTTTCAGCGGAGGCCCGGGGAGAAATGCTCCAGATACATGTGTTTGGAATGTTACATATACATCTATATGGCACTATACAGCAGTTCAACATCCTGCCAGTATCGCCTGTGTTGCACATGTGATACACATGAGACAATGGCTAGTTGGATGGTATTTGCAGGGATGGTTATCAACTATAGCATGTACGGCCAAGGTCATGTAGTAGTCTGTATGCCCTGGGCCATGTATGAGCATAGGATGTAAGGTTTTCTAGATGTAGCCAACAGCCATGTTTCCGACGCCAGGTGAAGCAGTGCCACATAACTGATCCAAACAGTTAATGATACATCTACCATGTGGTCATCACACCATGTCTAACAGAGGTGAAATGTGCAGCTTTGCTGGACAGGGTTGCATAGTATGGCAGGAGTATGCAACATGTATGGCACAAGGATCTGTCCAGCATGTGGCGATCCTTGTACAAGGAAGGTGGATGTCCATGACGTATGTATTTCAGATCAGGATATGTACATGTAGCATGTCCAACATCACAGTGTTGGACATGTCTTTATGCAGGGTAGGCATCATGCTACATAGTGGAGATGAGGATTGTGAAGGCTGGTGTTGCTCATACAAACATGGGCAATACCCCTAAAAGGTGATATGTGATCCGATATTGGTCACTTGAGTGATGAGTATGACTCATGGATGGCATCCTGTCATGACTAGGGTTGCCTCTTATGACTACCTTATAGGCTTGGTGACGTCACTAGCTCAGGGAGGTAAACTGCACAGCACCATCCCTTACACACAGTGTCCATTATGTTGACCGCTGCCTAGGTGGTAGTTCATGGGTACAGGGTTATTAACCTAACGGTGACAATACAATATGCAGCTGTCAGATTGTCCCCATATGTCACACACCTCAACCACAAAGCCCATTCTGTATGTTGTCCACAACACTGAGTCAGCTATTGCTCCTAGGTCATAGCCATTCACATACTTACATATGCAGATGCCTCCCATTTGTCTGCGTGGTATGGGCTACAATTAGGGGAAGTGCAATGAATTAACCCTTTTTTACTGTAGCTGCCACTGGTGTGATATGCACATATCACTCAGACACCTTTTGTAGTGTTGGTTCTGTCAACAGGCCACTGGCAGAACACTCCTGTGATATACAAAGGTACATCTAGTATACTGAGTGTAGGTGGAACACAGTATGGGTGATGATGTCCTATGACCTGTCACAGGTATGATATGCAGTGTGAAATTATTCGTACTGTCATCTACATCTGTACTGCTAACAACATATATGTTGATTAAGGTTCATGGACTTTCAGAACAGACTCAGCAGGGTAATAGTGCAGTGCCTCCCATTATGAGTGGTGTCTCAACTTTGTGGGTTGTGATAACTGTTGTTGTGCACCATTCAGTGTTTTCACAGACTGACATGAAGCTATGTTTTACTTGATGTGTATGTGTAGAGCAAACAGTTTTGCCATATGTGTATGATACAACCAGGGATGTGGACAGGTCCCATGCAGCCTGAGTGCACCTTGTACTATCATAGTTATGGTTACAGGGGCTCTGTAGTGTTCATGGATATGTGATTGTGTACCTGTTGGGGGGGCAGTGTGTTTATGTTATCCGACACCTTATCTGTATTGCTTATTCATGCTCAGCACTTGTTTAGAACATGTAAGCATTTCATGAGCTACTAATTACTATATCACTCAATTCTCCTCATTTCCTACAGGTAAACACTTTTTGTACTTACATTTCCCACTTGTTTAGAGTAAAACAGCTGTTGTACACACTTTCCTCACATATCTACTGAGAAATAGTTAAATATTCAGGCATGTCCAAGTGTCAATTCCCAGTGTTATCGCCTGACTATATGATGAATATGGGCATCATGAGGCAATACAGAAATTGTCTCATGTACACAGTCAATGCTCCCCTCCTAACATACAACACTACAACCCGTGGGAAATGCAAATAGGTAGCCATGCTGGAGGTAAAGCTCTCTCCAACCCAGACTGAACCTGACAATCATGTGGGGATGTTAAACGTTTGCACCACACCACACTCATCACATAGTCTCACTAGATCTCCACCAACACAGGCCACACATAGTAAGACTACAACATTTGCGGAGCCTCTCAATACTACTCTGTGTAGGCAACAGAGAACTCCAAAGCAGAAATGCAGGCATCCCCCATTACCCAACGCAACACCAATTACTTATAGCCCACAGACTCAGTGTGCCCATCAACTACAGCCAATAGGGTGATATAACATACCTAACACACTAGTCATAGGTGACTCTATAGGCGGTTACACTGATGTCCCACTCAGCAGGCTACACAAGGTGATAGTCACTTTCAGCTGGCTGTCGGGTAACAGGATCCGCAAGATAACCTATGCACTCAGGTCACTCTTCAACAGGTACAATATGACTGTGTCATTCTCCATGTTAGTGTGAATGCCCTGAGATGCAATTTCCTGGACTACATGTACAGAGACATGGAACATCTCTCCGATCTTGTAGCCCAGGCAGGTATCACCCTAGCCCTGAGAAGCATTCAGCATTCGTCCAGACTGATAACACAGTACAAGGACTGAATTATTCACTTCAACATTTGGTTATGCTTCTGATGTCATTCCAAGGGTATCCAGTATCTGTCTGCTTTGAATGACATGGTCGACAGAAGACAATGCTTTGGCACAGATGGCCTGCACCTGTTGGCCCTGGGATTATGGATAACATCTAAGGCTCTTGCTGCTCCTATAGTGCCTGTTTTAGGCACGGTTCAAATACCATATTCACCACCATATCAGGAACAGGCAAGCAAAACCTGTGGGTAATGCTACTCAATGCTTGATGTCTTCATCAAATGCACTCACCCAAGGCACTCCTTGTAATGGACCACTTTGATATCTCTGCAGTGACTGGGACCTGCTTCTAGGCTCCTGAGAGCACCCCTGCACTAAAAGGCTATTACTCAGACCACACCTTTCCCCATTTTGGGGCCAAAAACCCCAATGGGGTGGTCCCAACCTATACACCCCCCCAGGGCCAACAATATCCAGAGGAATTCCAAAGTGTAAATGGGGGCCAAACCCGGGGATCTTTATTGGTCAGATTTCCAAAAATTAACCCCTTTTTTAACCGGCCCCACCCCTTTTGGGAAAAAAGGAAATATTTTTAAAAGAAAATTACTTTTTGACCCCCCATTAAAAGGGATACCCTCAGATGGGCAATTAGGCCCAAATTTCCCCGGGGGTTAATTTAAATTCCCAACGGGTGGATCAACCCATCCCAAAAAACCCACCCCCCAGGGCCAACCTTTCCCTGCCTGGACAAACCCAAAATGTTGGGGAGTTCCAACCCTGGGGGTTTTCTCCTGGGGGTCAGTAAACTAATCCCCTTTTTTCCCCATCCTCCCCCAAACCCCCTTTTTAAAAAAATCAATATTTTTCCCAAAAACCAAAACCCCGGGGTTCTTTTGAAGGGAGTAAACCCTCATAAAACCCGTCAGTTGGCAAAATTACAAACCCTGAATTCAAAACCTGGGAATTTTTAGGGAAATTTAACCCCCCATGGGCCCCTCTATCCCAAACAGAGCCCTGAGGGACCCACCCGTTAAACGCCCCTCTGGGCCGCCCCTGGACTTTTACAACAAAAGGGCTTTCCCAAATTAGAAAAAAATCCCCCCTTGGGGACCTTTACTTAGCCTTCATAGGAATTTCCCCGAAGGTCCCCTTATCACATCCCCAAAGGTAGCCAAAACCCAAAATTATTCCCAAGGACTAACGTTCTGGAAAGGTATGGGCACATCTCATGGCCATTACCCAAAAATTTGGCCCCCCTTTTACCCCCCCAGTTTTTTGGGTTTGGGCCGAACCCTTCCAAACCCTTGGGGTTTTGGAACATTCCGGCAAAATAGGGTTAAGGGGCCAACACCACCCCTCTCAACCTTTTAAAGGGCCCCATTTTTAAGGAACAAAACAATCCCCTGCACACAATTCAAAGTTTTCAAAACTCAAAGAGGAACACAGGGGGAACCCCTGTTCCCTGTAAAAAACAATTCCCCCCGGCCCCGGTTTACCCCTTTAGCAAATGCTTTTCCCATTGGGCACCAAAATTCCCTAATAGGTTTTCAACAGGGAAAAAGGGGCCCCCCAATTTTTCACCCCAACAGACACCCTCCAAAGGGGTGCCCCTGGGGCCCGGGGAACCCTTTTTCCCTAAAATGGGCCCCAAAACTGCTGCCCCAAGGGCATGGGGCATCCCCCTTTTGGGTTCCCAATTTACCCCCGAAACATTGGTGGCCCCCCAAAACCTTTTTAAGGGATTTTTTGGGCCCAAAAATGACTCCTTTTTAAAACCTTTGGGGGGAGGTTTCCCTTTGGATAATTCCAAGGGTTTGGGGAAGGGGCCAAAAAAACCCCCCTTGTCCCCTCAAAGGCTTTAAAAACCGGGGCCCCCCCTTTTTGGTAATTTTAACAACACCCCCTGGGTTTAAAAACCCCTTTCACAAAGAGGTTATGCCCCGGTGGCTCAAAAGAAAACCCACATTTTAGGGGGCATACCCCAGTTTTCCCCTGAAACAAGGGCCCCCGTCCCTATTAGGGCCCCATGCGGATAAGGCCTTCTCTGGGTTTCAAACCAAGACAGGGCTTCCCGGGGGAAAAATTTGCCGGGGAAATCAAACTTTGGGGCCCTGATTTATTCACCCGGGGGGTACAGCACCCTCCTAAGGGTGGATGGGGGCAGAACCGGGTTAACCCTGGCCCCCTGCTGACAAGGTGGAAAACAAAACCCCCTTTTTGGTTCACCCCACCCCCGGGCATAAAATAGGGGGTAGCCTAAAACATTTTTAAAACTTAAAGGGGCTTGGCCCCAAAGATAGACCCCCCTTTGAAAACCATTTTTTGCCGGGGGCATGGATAAATTTCTACTTTCCCCCCCTAATCTTAAATGGGGTTTTTTACAAACAAAGGACCATTTTTTACCTCCTAAAATCCTGATTTTGAAAATTTAAAGGGTAAAAATTTTGGGAAAATTTCCTTTCAAACAAAACA
This sequence comes from Protopterus annectens, assembly GCF_019279795.1. Taxonomy (NCBI): domain Eukaryota; kingdom Metazoa; phylum Chordata; order Ceratodontiformes; family Protopteridae; genus Protopterus; species Protopterus annectens. Next base: position 1,531,915,279 of record NC_056744.1, read on the forward strand.
ATTTTTAAAATACCCCCAAACAAAAATTTAACACCAAAAGGAAAACCTTAAATTACTTTTTCGCCCTAAAACCCACTGTTTCTATTTCAACTATACTTCCCCAGGTTTTTGTTTAAAAAAACCCTGCCAAAACCAATAAATTTTTGGTTTTTAAACCCAAAAAGCAAAACCCTTTTGGGGATATGTTTCCTTTTGGGAAAGGGACCAAATTTTTTTTAAAAAACTAGGGGTAAAATACATTCCTTAAAACCTTTCCCCCTAATGCTTTTAACTTTCCATTAATCAGGCAGGGACCCTCACTAACAAAATTTTCAAAAAACCTTTTTAGGGGGGGCAGAGGGAAAAAATTCAGTCCTTTTTTTCTGTTTAAAGGTTTTTTAGGAAACAAAAGGCCTCCCTTTTTTTTTGGAACCCCTAACCTGGATTCCCCCCAAGGGGCCCGGAGTTGGTTACAAAGGACTTGGCCCGACCCATTTGCCTAAAATGGAACCATGGGGTTAAATTAATTCCCTTTGTGTTGGTTTGCCCATTTAAAGACGGCCCGGGTTGTTGGTGATAACAATATATGGGAAACCGGAAAATTTTTTACTTCCAAAAGCCCCTGGGTTTTTTGTAAATAAAGTAATTCTAAAGTAAAAATTTGCTTTATCAAACCGTCTTTACATTTTGCAAAAAATTAAAACCCCTTTAATTTTCAAACAAATTTCACAAAGGGGGATTTAGGTTTTTAAATTGTTGGGCCCAAAACATAATGGTATGTTTGTATTTAAAAATTTCATCCCCGTTTTTGGGAAGTTTTGGGGGTTTGGGGGGGGTTTTATGGGGCTGGAGTGGGAAGGTGTTTAAATCCTTTAAACCCTTTCCCCCTTTTGGGGTTTAGGGTTTTCCCTTTGGCCCACAAGTAACAATTTTTTTTGGTTATTGCCCCAAAACATTAACCATTTTAATTTTCCCATATAAAGCATTTTAATTTTCCTTAATCAAAACAGGATTTAAAAAATTTCTACTGAAAATGTTTTGTATTTTTGTTAAATAAAATTTTATCCTTATTTTTTCTGTTTTTTGGGTTTTCAAAAGGCCCTAGGGTTTGAAGGGAACCATCCTTTTAGATACCCTAACCCCGGGATTTTTCAAATTGGTTTTATAATGATTAAAAGCCAAAACTTTTGCGTTTTCTTTACCTGCTTGGAAAAGTGGGGTTAAAACTACTTTTTTTGCCCTTTCCTTTAGGAAACGGCCCGGATTTTGGTTGTTTTTTATAATTTTTTCAAACTCCTAAGGGGGAAGGGGGGGAGGGGTAATTTTACTTTATGTCCCCTATTTGAAATAGGTATTCTAACCCCCCTTTTTGGGGGGTAATGGGGAATTTAAACCGTTGGTGGGTTTTTCAAAAAAACCCTGGAAAAAAAACCTGTTTGGGGAAACCCGCATTTCCCCCCCAAAGGGCCATTAAAATTGGTTTTCCAATATTTTGGTTCTAAGTCTATGGGGAATTTTTTGATTTTTATTGGGCCATTGCAATTTTTTTGGGGGGGTTAATGGGGGGGACATACCCAAAAAGGGTTTTGGGGGAAAACCCCCTTTTTAAAACCAATGTTTGGGGTCCCCCCCAAAAAAAACCTATCAAAGTAAACTAAACTAAAAACCCCGGCACAAACCAAAAAACCCCAAACAACCCGGGAAATGGTCCCTTCCAAAAAAACCCTTATACATTGGATGGAAAGAAATGTTGGGTACAAAACCTCTGTTTCTTCCAGATAGCATCAGCAGGGGGGAACCCCCCACCCAAACCAAAACATTTCCCCCGGAAAAACACATCATTTTTAAACCCCACACATACCAACGGCCCCTTAAAAAAAGTATATACCACAAAAGCCTAATAATAAAAGCCCCTTAAATTTTTAGCTTTCTTTTCCCTGTTTCTTTGTTTTTTCCCCGTTATGGGGGGTTTTGTAAAGATTATATTTTGAACCATTTTTAAATTTTAAAATTTTTGGACATGGAATTCTTTTTTTGTAAATTATATTTTATATTTTTAAAATTTTGAAAGAGGGAAGGCCCTTTGGTTTGGGACAGGTGGGAACCCCATTTGAACTCTGCCCCTTTTTTTTTTTAAAATTTTAAATAAAAACCTTGGTTGGAATTTCCCTGTTGGGGGTGGTTTGTTCAAGGGCACCCCGGCCCCGACCTTTAAACCCCATTAACAAGGGTTTAAAAATCCAAAATTTTCCTTTTTTCTAACTTTCCCCCCATCGGGGAAAATTTTGGAAAGCTTGGCCTGTTTTGCCATATTTGGAGATTTTTAAAGAATTTCTTTCCCGATTCGGGCGCCCCTTAAAACCCCCAAATTGCTTCCCAAACCCCACCCAACAACCCCTTATTACCAATTCAAACCCCCAGGCTAACCAAAAACAGAACACACACCCCCACAAACAAAAAGGGGCATCCTTTTTCCCCTCCAAACAAAAACCATTATTTTCAAAGGATGGATACCAAATGGTTTCCAATACTTAATAATTCTACCCAGGGGTCCCTGAAAAGGGGCCCCACACAACACACCCCACAACCAAACAAACACAATTGCAGGGTTCCCCCCGGAACACACCCCGCATTTAAGGGGCCCCCCTTAAAACACCAGGGGGTCCCAATTAAAAAAGGGGACCCCCGGGGCCCACAAGGCCTCTAAAAAAAGTTTTAACAAAGGGGGGAAAGGACCATTTTGGTTGGCTTATTTAAAGGGCCCCTGAAATCGGCATGTTCCACCAGTATTTTTTAACCTTTTTTTTTTTTTTTTTTTTTTTTTTATTTTTTTATAATTTTTTTTTTTTTTTTTTTTTTTTTTTTTTTTTTTTTTTTTTTTTTTTGTTAATTAAAAATGAAAAAAAAAAAAAAAAAAAAAAAAAAAAAAAAAAAAAAAAAAGAAAAAAAAAAAAAAAAAAATTAACCCCGGTTAAAACAACACATGGCCCCGGGTTTAGCTTTTTTTTTAATTTACTGTTTCCAAAAGGTTGTTGACTTTTACCTTTTGGGACCAAAAATTTAGCTTGGGTTTGTGGCCCCCAATAAGGTTTTTAAAGGGGCTTGGCCTTATGGCTGTGTTCAGAACACACCTTGCTATCACACTACAGCAATCAGAAACACACTTAAACACAGTACCTACCTGGACCGCAGTACCGAAGCACTCAACTAACTAAATGTCCCATAACATTGTGATAATGAAGTACCGCCCGGTCTCCTGAAAGTGTTCCGCACCTGTGTTCTTTCGGTCTTTATGCCTCATGATTATGCGTGTCGGTATGTTAAGCATTCAGTATTTGGTAGTATCCTATTTATATGTACCTTCATGGTTGTGTACATGTTGTTAACCTGTCTATATATTTGCATATATATGTATATCCGTATATATATATATATATATATATATATAGAGAGAGAGAGAGAGAGGGAGAGAAAACAGACCTTTTGTTGGGTACATGGCGGTGTATACCTTTTTCCGAACTCTGCCCTTTTGTGTTTTAACCTGTCACAATACACACCTGCTGTTGGAACATCTCAGGTAGCTTAGTGGTAGGTGATTGTGGCAACACACATGGTTGCGTTGTTCTACTTCTGGTGAAAAGTGGTCGCTTTTAATTCCTCAGAGCAGGCACTATTAGTACAAGGGTGAATAATGCAGATTTCAGCTGTTCTGGTCAGCTTTGCCCGTGATCTGTGAGATATTCAGCAAAGCTTAGACCTGTTTTGCGCATATCCGTGTAGTCATGTTTAAACGACTCTTACCAGCACTTGCCGGCGCATAAACCCACTAACATGTGCTTAAACGTGCTCTAATGACCTGCATCCAACATCCATTATTAGGGACATCGGAATTACATAACAGCCCTTGCAGGTCATGGAACCGGGGACATGCATGAGACAGTCAGTGGCTTTACCACTGGGGCATCTGGGATATGTACAAATGTTATGGTGTTTAGTATGTGGATTGTACCACGGCTGCTCCTCCATACTGCAAACAAATGTGTAACTCAAAGTTGAGTTTCACATATGGATGCATACCTATGGCTAATGGTATGACCAAGTGATGCTTAATGGATGTGCTCCAGCCATATGGGAATCCATGTCACAGTGAGCCACACACTGTAAATGCTGCCACACCTTGGTCACAACCATAACTTTGGAGAATGCTGGGTGACAGATACCTGTCATGGGTACTTTCCATGCTTTGGAACTACATCCTGATTACATTATATGGAGCCCCTCATTAACACACCCAGGAATCTCTTGCAGAGTGAATGGTGTGAACAGTGGATACACCCCTCAGGGATCCCACAATTGTCTCTGCTACAGAGGGACAGTTAATAGTTAATCAATGGGGTGGCAACAGCAGACACATTTTGGCTAGGCTGATGAATGGCCTTCTGACAATCAGGTACATGTACCTACTGATGTACCTAGGAACCTATATTGCATGCAGTATCAACACACATGCTGTTATTAGCTTAAATTTACTGTTCAGGTATTGATTCTTACTTTATACCAATAGCTGTTGTGTGTGCAATAGTTGAGGGCTGCCTATGTAGGATCTTGCACAGTACAGACCGCCTCTATACATGACAATTTACAGGTGGTCATGTGTGTGTGTGTGCCATCCATTTTACTGTGTGTGCATGTGTGAGAAGTGTACGGTCGAGATCCGTGAGGGTCCTACACTGTCAGTGTATGTGCCATATACGATTCCCTCTTTGCTGCAAGAGCATGGTCATATTGGCATGCCTCCTCTGCCATCACTGGGGCTGGCACAGGGGTGTTCTATGGTCTGAATCCTCTCTGTGCCTGTCATGTGCTTGGCACCGCGGTGGGCAGGAGGGCCTTCACCATTATGTTCCTGCTGCAGCTGTTTCCACAGATCATATTATGTAAGGCTAAGGCACATGGGGTATGAAGATGTGCGAGGCACATCGCGATGCCTGGTGAGTACTGCAAGTCTCTACCAGATATGTCCAAGCAATGTAACCGGGATTTCAGCATCCCAAACACATGCTCTGGCGATGATTCCTGGGTTTGTGCGTGTATGTCCATCGACTTATGGCGTTCTTGCATGGGTGTGTGTGCATTTCTGATGGGAGTCATCATCCACGGCTCCAGTGCATAGCCAGCATCCCCCACAAGGTGGCCGTATGGGATGTCCCCCCTGACAAATACCTGGTACAGCTGTGAGGCATGCCAGATGTGGGAGTCATGGTAGCTTCCAGGGCTGCCAGCATACACATCCATGATAATGCCCTGGGCATTGCACATGACCTGGCAGTTGATGGAGTGGTATCCCTTGTGGTTTATGTAGCGCCTACCATGATCACTGAGTGGTGACTTGATATGCATGTGCGTGCAGTCTATTGCACCCAGTACCTCCAGATAGTCTGCCACATGGTGGAAGAGGCGCATATTGCTGGCCAACTCCTCCTGAGTTTGGGGAAAGTATATATGCTCATTGGCATGTGGTAACATGGCATCCAGGAACTGGTGGATTACCCTGGATGCTGATGCCTGTGAGATCCCCATGATATCTCCAGTTGGCCTTTGAAAGGTACCTGTGGCTAGTATTCTCAAGCTTACACATACCTTCGTCTCCACTGTGATGGGTTCTCCTCTGTTGTTTATGGATCTGAGGTGTGGCCAGCACAGCTCAAAAATTTGCTGTATGATGTCCCTGTCCACCCTGTAATGCTCTACTATCTCCAGATCATCTAGCCCCTGGTAGGTTACCCTTGGTCTGAACACTCTTCTCCTCCTCCGGGGCCTGAGGTGGTTGTCAGCATCATCCTCCACACCACCTTCAGTCTCCAACACATGGTGATGAATCACAGCTATGGCAACTCCCAACAAGTATATTGTAAAAGTTCCCCGTCTGTTTACACTGATGGTGCAGTGTTTGGAAATACACAAGTGTGTGTGAGGTGCCTTCACACTTTATACTATTGTGCTTTGGACACTGATGATGTCATAGGGTGTGTATGTACAATCGGAGCTACAGGGTATGTTATGTGTTTTACCACAGGTACTGCTATTGTGGTGCCTTTGGTGTTGAATTACATTTAGCTGCCGTGGATCACCTCTTGCCCTTGCCTTTACTTTTCATAACAATTTCCCTCTCATTGTCAGGCATGCATCCAGCAGCCTGCTTTCTTGTTTTGTACTTTCCCAAACCAGGATTGTGTTGTGAAATGTGTTCTATAGCCGATCTACTACAGGTTTGCTTTGCTCTGCGGTGACAGTTCTCTTTTTTTTGCAATCCGGCACCTCCCCTATCCTGTTCTGCAGGTTGCTACTAGCAGCCTTGTTAGTACCGTCAATGGCCCACTGTGAGTTTATAGGTGTTAATTACTCAGTTGTACTTCAATTACCCTATTGCGGCATTTCCTTATTGTCTTCCCGTAACCTTCCTGTTTTAGCTGTGGTGCATGCTGTCGTTTACCGGGTTTCGAGCGCGTTGTCATCCATGTACACATGCGCTTTCAGTCACCATGTGTGCTCTCAGCTAAGCAAAGCTATGGCTACATCCACATTCCTATCCTGCGGCTTTGCTTAGCAACGGGCAACCTGGATTAGTAATGCTCCAATGTGCTTACAGCTACAGTGGCACACCACACTGCTAATGTCATGTATACCTCCAGGCCACTCCTCAGTGTTGTACCACTGCACTGTATGGTACATCCTTACGCCGGAGAGACGTTTGCGATTCAATATTACTTGCCTCATTTGCATGGCATTGACTACTAATTCATAATTACCACACTGAACACTGTCACAGACCCTTAGCAACCCTTGCATCTTGGCTGTGGTGTAGCATGCATACCATTGACTATTATGGTGAAATCATGATTTGTGTTACATTGCAATTTTATGACATCTGTACATATTTTCCTTGTGTTCCCATTTGCACACACATGCCCTGCAGTTGTACTTTGCGTTAGTGTGGCCATGACATTAAATGTTATTTTTTTATGCATTGTGCTTGTTTTTTATGCCATTGGCTGTATATTTAGCCATTGGCATATGTTAACTTTGTAATACATAAGTTTGGTCCACTTTCATGGCTCCGATGTTCTGTTTGGAAAAATGAAAACTGTTTTTTTTTTTTGTTTACATTTCTGTATGCTTACGCTATGCCTGCACCACTTCATGAATCACTATGTACCTTCATTTGCATGCTGCACTACTGCGCATGGGGTGATTAGCATACATGAGCCGAGAGCTGTGCAGATCTGGCATACGCTGGTAGTGCACGTGGAATTGTATCATACCTGAATCGCTCGGCGGCCATATTTGGCGATATACCGCCTATGCTATGCCTGCGCCTGGTGCAAGCTTCATGAATCCCGGGGACTATCTTTAAAATTGAAAAGATTCCAAAAAATAATAATAATATTCTGACTTTTTGCCCTATTGTTTCTTCTGGTAATCTAGAAATAAAACCTTTTTTTAATTTTTGCTGAAAAAAATTTACGACCATGGACAGAGAAATTAAATCTTTTATATTGGTGTCCACTCATTGTATTAGCAAGCTGAATGATATTACAGTAAAGGCTAAATATTTTGTAGTCACATGTGATATTCCCAGTCTTTAAATTATGATCATTTCCTAGTTAGGTATGTTTTGGATGGAATAGTATTTATGTTCACATACTTATTTTCCTCTTGGTTGTTCCCATTTGGGGTTGCCAGATCAGATCACTGGGCCGTAGAATGAGTGGCAGTAGAGTTTTATGGTGTTGAGATGCCAGCCCACTACCCAACCATCCTCAGAAGGCACACACATGCACACACCCATATCTAGGATCAATTTAGAGTGTCCAATCCACCTACAGCATGTCTTGGGAATATGGGAGGAAACCAGATCGCCATTTATGTTCACATACTGTTTTCTTAATACTGAAATTGACTTTTTCTGTAAATGTGTTATGGTCTTATCATATACTTATTTTGTGTGTGGTGATTTAATCTTATCAAACAGAGTTGCAATGAGGGCTGCAGTTGCCCTAGTTACACTAATTGCTTCTCTACAGGTTGATGAGTCAACACACTCTGAGTGACAAGTGCTAGAGTCATAAGATAAGATAAGGTTCAAAATGCTGATGACTGTCTCCCATAGGAAATCCTAGCCAGTGCAGTTTCTATGTGTGCAGCGATGTACATGGGAGGGACAATTAAGAGAGACACACATAGAGCATCTGTGCTAACAGGTAAAATAATGTAATAGGCATCATAAGTTAATGTCTGTACAGTCACATTATTAAAATGAGGTCAACTGTGAATGCAAATGAGAATAGCCAACATGGAGATGCAATGTAGAATCCCATAAGTATAACATAATGGGTCACGCTTTCCAGCAAAGCTATGCACTTTTATCCCATGATAAACAGGATATATCAGCTACATTAAGGTGCTAGAGACTGGGTATACAGTAGCAGTTGGTTACACACAGGAGTGCTATACCGGCTATCAAACACACCTGTTGCAGCTCCAAGTAAGGGCAGTAAAATGGGTGTAGGTATGATGACTGTTCTCTTTGGCCAGACAGATCAGTATCTCTATATGTGATGACTCTTAGGTATCCATCTCTTCTGTATCTTTGTATGGCTTTGTATAAGATAACTATGTAATACAGTTTGTTACAATGGTACTTAGACTACAACTGCTATTCTAATGAAGAGAAAAGTGCAATAACTTTTGAATGTTGCCAATAACACAGTGTGTTATTGGCTATATTCTGCACTATGTGGCCCATTGCAGGCTGTGTAAGAGTGGTGACATCAAGTAGGAAGTGCATAGCCTACTAGCTCAGTCGTGCTACAACACATCTCCAGCACACTACTGGTCAGTGGTTTTGTGCAACCAAGCCACTGACCAGCATGAAGATATGGGTGTGTGTGCTGCTATGCGGCCTGACCATGCAGACGCCACCAACAATACAGTTATGATAACAGTTGCTTGCCACAATGCTGCTCATCAATACATTTCATGTGTCCCTATGAGGTGCAGTAATGTATCTCAGCTGTCGTTCTCACTTCTGGACTTGACCTAGCAAATAGATACAGCCTCAAGAAAGTGTGTTTAGCAAGGCTCCCTGGTGGTGCAGCAAGGAGACCAAAATCATTCTGCAGCTGCACATACATCACAGTAAGTGCATGACAGGGGATTATATGGATGCGTGGCACTCACTTATCAGGACAATGAGTGATGGCATGACCATCACCCACTATGGCAAGCAGTGCAGGCATTGGTACAGTGACCTGAAGAAATGCTACCCAGACTTTCTTTGCCAAGGAGAAGCACAGGTAAGAGACAGACAGTCTTCATATTACAGTGAGTGCTATTCTAATGGCAAACATTACAATAGGCCTGCGCAGTTTACATATCTGTGTTGTATACAGTAATAATATTATCTTGAATTTTGCAGCTGAAGAAAAAGTCAAAGACAACAAGAAAGTCTGTCATGGGAAGATGGTCAGAGAATCCAGGGTCAGGATAAGTCTATGGTTTTAATGCCATTACTACCACATTGCTTGACTTGTGCACTTCTGCAGTACACCATGTTATTTGTATCATCTTATTCTTGCATTATTCCCTAGGTGACCTTTGTCTTTATGCCTAATGTCTGACAGTATGGTGCACTGTACTACTTTCCTGAGATATGCTTGTTTCATGTGTACAGTCATTAGGTACTCTGTGTATTGTAACAATGCACTGCACTGTCAAATATCAGTCAAGGAATAGTAACTTAGCCACAGTGCTCATTGCCTGAGAAAGCTGGGTTTCAAGCAAGGTACTGTGCAACTGTCATACACATTTTGCTGGTAGACTGCATATATATATAACCCCCACATGGACCCTCTGTAATAGAGCATATTTAGCCTAGGGCACATTATAATGAAACTTACTGACTTCTACCTGACTTTCTAGGCTTACTACCAGCAGCTGTACTACACCTCATTGACTTGTGTATTTCCCCCCTGTTTTGTTCTCTTTTCTCTCCCATGTTCTCCATTTATTTTCATTATCTGTAGGATCAGCCCTAGCACAGGCCATGGTGCAGCAGCAGATAACCTAGTCTTTGCTGGCTGACATACTGAATAATGTGTCCCCCATAGTTAACTTAGTCTGCTGCTTTGCAGGGTGATGACAGTCATTCAGTGGGGATGACTGGGGGGGGCTCACTGGTAGACTCTAAGACCGATTCTTCAGTAGACAGTACAGGCTCCTCATCGAGAGTGGCATGGAGGGATCCTTCTAGTTAAGCTGGCAGGAGATGTGGAGGTTGGTGCAGACAGAGGAGGGCCATCAGCTCAAGCCCAAATTGGCACCTTTGAGTGCCTTCTCATACAGCTGAAAGAGGTGGATATCTAACTGGTCCCAACCATCAGGCCTATGAAGAAAAAACTACTCCAGATGTCAGCCAAGAAACTGACTCCTGGGGTGATTCCCATCTAGGATGGCTTGGCAGGCTGTACTCACTATACTCTATCCCCCATCATGATGTTCCTTTTCCTTGTATTTCACTCTTCTCTTTAATTTGTAGTCCAATCCTCTCCATCACTAGTAGCCCCACCCTCTGTTTACATATGTCCTGTGTTGTACCCATGTTTGTGTTAGCATCTTCCCTGTTAGTCTTTCTGTGTCTGTGTGTGTGTACATGTGTGTCTGTCTGTCTGTATTCGTGCTCCTGCTAACAACCCTCTAGCCTCCCTCCAACCCACATATCCTCCATGTTACCTTACACTTAACTCTTGTTCACAGCAAGTGAAAGTAGGCTGTTTTCTCAGAAAAAAATACCCCCCCCAACAATTCTTCTTTTCCCGTCATCCTTCTGTTGTACTCCTTTGCTTGTTCTTCTCCCTTCATGACTGTTCTATCTTCTATCACCCCTTTAGTTCCTATTTGAAATATAAACCTTGCTGGCACTTACTGTATATGTGTCTCTCTCTTGCAGCAACATATCTCAACTATGACAGTATGTGTGTGAACTGAAGAATCAGGCCATTGACCTCCATTGCGATGTGCTCAGCTCACATGACACCTCATAGCCTTGTTCATTCACTCTCACACCTTTACTCTTCCTTCTTTTTAAATTAGGGACTTCCTTAACTAACATTAAGGACAACTAATCCCCTCCTGCTGTTAAACCTCTTTGTTTGTCCCATCTTTTAAATTATTTTTTGTTAACAGGACCTGGGTACCAATCCAGACCTCTGATCAGCACTCCAGCTTGCAAAAATTAGGAAAAAATATTCACCAGACAAGCATCACTGCATACAACTCCTGGCAATGGCTATGTTTTCAAGTAAGTCACTAGCAACACTTGTGCACGCTGCAGAATAATTCTGTTACACGTAATGCCTATAAAGTCTTAATTCAATTACTAAATATATGCACTTCAGTTGCATAAAGAAACAACCCATTGACTTCCTCCAATACTGTCATTCAGCCCACTAAATGAGCAGCATTATTTAGTACAAGTAAAAGTAGTACCAAAACTTTACGCACAATACAAAACTGATTACAAAAGTCTATTTATTTAAATTACTTACTGAAACTCAAGCTGGCTATTTCTTCAGACTTAAACCTTAATCCAGGCCTTCACTCACCCTATACACACCCACATTACTTAAACATTTTCAATAACATTTCACAAACATCCCATACATATCTCTCTGGCAATTACACTCTAAAAATTCATCCCTCCCTCTCCAGAAATGCACACAGCCCCCACACATTTCATCTCAGTAACCCCACTCATCAAATCCTTATTTCCAGCTATTCCCTTTCTCAAACTTAACACAAATGATACTTAACACTTTACAAGTGGACCCCAAAACATTTCTTCCCAAAACATTTTTGTTGGGTCATCTCTATCTCTCTCTCTGAACTAGTCACATTTCAAAGAATAAAGGTCTAAAGATTGCTGACCTTAATGCTCAGAGTATCTGAAACAAAACTGACCGCATTGAGCAATGGATAATCACAACAAACCCAGTGTACAAGCTACTGCTGAAACATGGTTAGAATCCCCTACTGTACTCTTGATATTTCTTAAAAATAACTTCTCATGTATTACTACATAATTACACAGAGCCAGCAACAGGCACAATAGTCATGCTATTAGTAAATAAGCAGCCAAGCATGTTTTATAGTTATCAACTCCATGACATTTTAAAAAGAACCAAAATGATTCATCTTCTCAATTAACAAATACCAACCATCTGATTTGTAGGTCCATCCTGTGAGGTAACTTGTGATGACTGCCCCTGGCTAATTGAAAAAGAAGGGGAAACCAATGCTGTCTAGCCAAAAGGGAGTCACCAATCAAATTTTGAGCCTGTCCCACATGATCTTGCATAGAACTTCAGATGAGGAGCTGAAAGCACAACTGGAAGTGGTCAAAACTTTCTCAGATCATCTAACAATGTCATTTGGTCTTGATAAATGTGCAAAAGCAAAATTTAAAGCAGGAATGCTGCAGCACCAAGAAAATATCAGTTTGGGACAGGAATGTGATATAAAGCAGGAGGGAGTGTTTAAATATCTGGGAACTGATGAAGGATTGACAATTAAACATGAACAAATGTTATCAAAACTCAGTAATATTTTAGAAGACTAAATTAATACTGAAAATAGCTCTGACACTTAGAAATAAACTCCAAGCTACAAACCAATTTGTTCTTCCTGTTCTAACTTACAGTATTTGGTCAGTTGAACAGGAAAATAAGAAAAAATACTTCATGCTTATCAATGACGTATAAAATCGGGGTATACCAAAATTATATATTCCTATGACTGCATACACATCTGCTGACCTCACCAGATCCAAACATTGTGAAAGTTTTGAAACATGAAAAGAAGAACTCTAAGATGACTTCCCTGTTTAGTTTAGCAGAAGCAAATCTGTGTCAAGCGGGAATGGAAACCAAACTAGAAGTAGACAAAAATCAGGCAGCAACTGAACGTACCAAAAAAATAAATGAAAGAATATAAGGAGAAGGACCAGATGAGAAGGCAAGAAATGTGGAAAAGACATAAATATTGTTGTAAGTACAGAAATCTCCTGTAATAACCTCATGTCAATCAGGATCTGATGCAGGAATAGTTAAGGAGAGGTGAATTTAAACCAAAACATGAAAGGTTAATATTGTGGACTATGTATACATCAGTTTACAAAGTCCATTGAACATGTGGGAGAAACAGACAAATGCAGGTTTTGTAAAACAGAACTGGAAACAGTCGCACATCTTTTTTGCTGGGTGCAATACATTAATGGCAGAGGGCTTGTATACTGAAAGGCATAATAATGTGGAAAGACTGTTGCATTGGGGATTGCGCAAACAATGTTGTTGTTGTTTGTCTTTCAGCTTTTCCCAGTTAGGAGTCGCCACAGTGGAACTCCGGTCCGCTAATGATTGGCAGTTGTTTTTTATGGTGTTGAGTTGCCAGCCCGACGTCCAACCTTCAACGAAGGCACGCCCATTCAACGCATGTCTTTCAAATGCCCACTCGACTGCGGGGAGGACATGCAGACTCCCACTCAATGATTGTGCAAACAATACAATATTGAAATAGCTGAGAAGCAATGAAAACATGAGCCACAAAACATTAAAGAGAATGATGAAGTTTACAGTATATCATATGGGATTGCCCATTACCAACAGTTCATAAAAAAATAAATGTGAGGAAACCAGATACTGTAGTCCATAAAAAGAAGACAAATGTAGCACTGATCATTAAAATTGCTACACCTAGTGATTACAGTGACTTACAGAGAGGCACAAAGTTATAAAATAGAATTTGCAGGTAGAAATGTGGGCAGTGTGGAAGAAGGATACCCAAACAGTTCTAATAGTAGTAGTAGGAGCAATGGGTCTTATAAAAAAATAATTTACAGTCTTATTTAGATATACTACCAATACAAATAACTCCATATGAATTGCACATTGCAGGTGCTGTGAAGAGCACTTACAGCTAACACCAAAGATTGAAGCAATACCACCTTCACAAACTTTAATCATACTTTGACTTAGGAATGGGATCCATTCCGATCATAGTATTAGAAAGACAAAAGACTTGGAAAAATGAAACTACAAACAACATCTCCAAAATGGTCTGAGCAGCACCTCTCTCTGCCTGGAACATTGATATGCTCATTTACTGATAAATTCCAAGTGGTATATCAAGGCCAGGGGCAGACCTATAGTCATGGCACTGCTACAAACCACCACACCTCTTCCCTGTTAGTGTCTGTGCATGTCAGAGGCAGTATGGATTGTAGATGTCATCTTGGCTAGGGACTCTTGTGTATCCTGGGTAGGATTCACAGTTACATGATGTCTGCTAAATACTGATGAGGCTGGGATTTTGATCTCTGCCTGCACAGGCTCTTCATATGTGGGGGATATGAATTAAGCCTCCAATGTCAGTGTAGCTGACAGTGTTACTGCATCATCCGACTGTGTCCCATGCACTTTTTCATCTTTACCAGCCACAGGTGACTTGTTGACCTCAGACATGTGTTGTCCTATTGTGCTGGACTCCTCACAAGTAGAACCTATGGAAGCATAAAACAAGATATCTGTGGCAACATTACAATATATGGTAGCATGCCCATCAGCAGGCCTACTTAACTGGCCGAGTCTGTGACTGCTATATGGATACTCAAGTACCTTGGAGTGCAGGTTACTGCAACTGCTGACCAGTGGTACCAGGAGAACAGATGTGCAGGACTCTCTTTCTCAACAAGTCATGCCTCACATACAGAGCACTGTACAATATGGCAATGTAACAACTAATACTAACCTGTTGCATCCACTACAGGCATTCATGCAGCCATCACCAGCCTAGCACCCACATCCGGTCACCACCAGGTCTGTAAGTTTACTCCCCCTTCCTCGCACAGGGACACCTGGGACTCTTCTGTCTCTGTGAGTTACATACTTTTTGCTGGTTGTGTGAGTGGTCCACCACCTGTGGAGGACATGCTATTGGGAATATCCAGTGCCTTCTTCTTGGCCTGCAATATCACATTTGGTATTATTCTCTGAGCCTGAAGTAGGCTCCAATTACAGCCACTCACATCTCTGATGACCTGTACCACTCCCAGCCCCATCTTCTCCCCAAAAAGCTTGTCCACATTACATTTGGACAGGATGCACATCCCATGTAAGTGGTCCTGCAATAACATCTCAGCATCTGCAGTGGGTCTGAATGGAGAGATGATAAGTCAGCAAGCAAAGGAGAGTAGTATTGATGAAACTGAATTCACCCTCAAGTCTTGGTGGGTACCTTCATGAGGTAGACTCTGTTTTTCACAAAATCTCACCAAGATGACACTGATATACAGACTGTATTTATATGGCATATATCATTGGCAGAAGTAGGATAAAAATTAAAAAAGATAGCTGGGTGCACAAGACCCAGGATAAAAAAAGTGCTCAATCCTGGTAGGTGCACTAGTACCAAGACTGGAAAAAAAATGACAGTATAATATCCTCAAAATATAGAAACATTCCTACAATGAGGCCAGGCCAGGACCATGGGTTGGATGCCTCCCCTGTTGTAGAAGAAAGTAACAGTCCAAAAAAAATCACAAAAAACTGAGAGGCCAAAGAAGAGCCATAAAGATGATAGAGTGGACTATTGATGATAACAAAGAAATTATGTATTGTTACTATTATGCAAAATGCCCAGAATTTCCAGATGCAAGCTATACAAAAAGATTAAGAGAGAAATTAGAGGAAAGAAAAATACTTCCACAAGAAAAACTGTCAGAAGCTTTAAATAAAAAAATGTGTTCATTAGTACAACAGATTTGTGAAAAACAGTACATAGACCAAGAAACTTTGATTTGTTTGGAAAAAGAAGCATCTGAGGAAGTGTGAAAATGTAAACAACAAAACCTAGAGATTTTTGAAAAGTATAAAAAGAAATCTGGACATGGGGAAAGAAGAAAAAGAGATTTGATGTGGTGCAATATTTATGCAAAGGTGAAAGCCAAATTAGTCAATATAAAAAAGGCGTGCACAAAGATATTCAAACAGAAATACAGGCAAAAACATCCAGATATGGAAAGTTTCACAATAAAAAATGTAATATCACAAAGAGTTAATGTAGAAAAGAAAATCAGTAAAGTAGAAGTTAAAGAAATAGAAGTTGAAGTAACGGAGTGACTGCGAAGTGAAGAATTTGGTGTAGAAGGTCTAACACAGATTATATCACAGCATAATGGAATGAGTCCCAAGAGTAAGGAGAAATAGGAAGATCAGGAGACATCTGAAAAAGAAATATGGGCATGGGAAAGAAAAGGGGATTTATCTACTGCCAATCATTAGCGGACCGGAGTTCCGCTGTGGCGACCCCTAACTGGGAAAAGCCGAAAGAAACAAACAAATATCTATGCAAAGGGGAAAACAAAACTAATCAATACAAAAAGAGCAGCACCAAATAACATTTGAAGAGAAATACAGGCAAAGGAATCCGGACATGAAAAACTTTACAATACAAAAAATAAGAAGAAAAAGAGGAAAAACAGAAAAGGAGATTCGTAACAGAGAAGTTAATGAAATAGAAACTGAGGTTATGGAGTGCCTGTAGAGTGAAAGATTCAGTGTAGAAAATCTAATTCAGAAAGCACCAGAACAGGATAGAGCAATGGGCATCC
This sequence comes from Protopterus annectens, assembly GCF_019279795.1. Classification (NCBI taxonomy): domain Eukaryota; kingdom Metazoa; phylum Chordata; order Ceratodontiformes; family Protopteridae; genus Protopterus; species Protopterus annectens. The sequence continues at coordinate 1,531,931,981 of NC_056744.1, forward strand.
CAATTAAGGGGAAAGCAGTGTAACAGGAAGCAATTGGTCAGGTGCCATATGAAGATATTTTGGAGCCTTCCACAGGAAACCAGTATAAATGTTCACTTGAAGCTGGAAAGCAAGGGAAGGAACAGGAAACTGTGGAAACTCTGATGCAGTCAATGTTGAGGAGTGACAGGCCAGTGAGTTCCCATATGACAGAGCAATGGATGGCACAGCATGAAATTGAAGACAATGTGCCACAGGAAGATGTTATAGAACTTTCAATAGAATGCCTGCAGGAAACGAAAAACAAAAAAAATGTATCCTCAGTTTAGAAGAAAATGAGCAAATAGAAGAGTTGCTTGAGTTAATAGAGATAGATATACATATTAAGATCAATGAAAGAAATAGACTACAGAAGGTCAATGAAATCCAAACTGTCAGAAGTTTGACAAAACATAAAAAAATAGAAAGAAGCCAGGCAAAGGATAAAATCTGCAATTTATTCCATCAAGTTAAGCGCTTTTGTCCCCTAGTTACTAGGGACATATTCAGAACTGGTGCACTAAACCATCTCATCTCTTAAATACACAACTTTAATAATTGATAACCAATGAAACCCAGTAAAAGCTAATTGCTTAACCACTCCTACCTACTTAATTCACTCTTATAAAAAATATACTGTGATAAAATTCTGTAATAAAACTTTCATCTTAGACGCCCGATGTCCATATAAAATTAAAATTATGATTTACATACCAAATGATACTCTATAAACAGTTTCTATACACCTACTAAATTTTTCAATTTTAATACACATTTTCATTACTACCTGGGAACTTAGTGGCATTCAAACATAGTTGCCATTTTAATTCACATATATCCAGGTGCTCAGATGCTGTCCTGCCTTGAAAATCATTGACAAACTGCTGTATTACCAAAAACTCAAAACTGTATTTCTTATATAAATTTACATGTCTGTATAGAACATTTGTTAATTTACTTTTTTTAATATCCTGTAAGTGTTCATACATTCTTTCCCGGAAACGTCTAGAAGGTTTTTCTAATATAAAATGCTGGGCACTTTAAACACTTTGCCAGATAAACAACATTTTTAGTTTGGCAATTATGGTGCCCATTGGTGACTATATTTTTTCCATTCAGTCTAAATTTTTCTCCTGTAGTTATTAAAATGGGCATTGGTGACACATTTCACATTTATAATCTACCTTCCTCCTATTTAAACATCAGAATAACTCATACCACTATACTCCAGGATATCCTTAAAGGACCAGTCTCTCCTGAAGGCAAATTTAGGTTCTACTCCCAATTTTTCTACTCCTTTCTTATCCATACACAACAAATTCCAATTCTTCTTTATGACTACATACTGTAAGGCAATCCTTATTATATTTCAATATAAAACTAAGACTACTGTCCATTTTAACCCGACTATCCATTGGTGCCCCTTCATTATTAACCTCTGGGCCCAATATGGGTCGGAATGCCCCCTCTTGTCTTTTTTTGTACCACTTCATCTTTTATGTTACTTAACAACTCAATTTGATACACTTTCCTTTTAAACATATCCAATATGTTATTTACCTCATCCAAAAACTCACTCTCATATGTCACCATCTTTGCAGCTCGTACCAGTTGCCCTTATACTATTGATCTTTTTTGATGTAAAGGATGCCAACTAGTATAATCTAAATATTAATTTGAAAAAGTTGGCTTCCTATATATCTTAGAGAGCAATTGTTTATTTACTTCATCTTCCTGTAGATCAACATCCAAATATGAGATTTTTTTCATAACTGTGCTCATAAGTAAACTTTAAAAATTCCACAGTCTCATTTATATATCTCAAAAATTCTTCCAATTTTTCAACTGTATCTGTCCACACCAAAAATATATCATCCAGGTATCTCGCAAAATATTTTATACTCTTGTTATATATACTTTTAAAAACATATTCAGTCTCCCAAAAGGATAATACATAGTTTGCAAATATGGGTGCACACCCTGCCCCTATAACCACTCCTGTGACTTGCCTGTAATATTGGTCCTCAAAAAATATGTAATTATTTTTCAGGACAATCTCCATTAACCTCACCATCACATTAATTTGATCCTGGTCGTATTCACCAGAAACAAATAATTGTTTTTCTAACCACAGAAAACCTCCTACTTAAGAATGAACCTGCAAGATATCCTAAAAATTATAGACCAATAACTTGCTTTCTGACAAAGTATAAATATACACTGGAATTGATGCCAACAGAGTTCATAATCACTTAAAAGAAAACTCAATTATGGCAGTAGAACAAAAGGACAATAAAAGAAAGTCATGGAAAAAATGATAATTTACTGTTAAATAAAGTCATAGTGGAGAACTGTAAAAAGGGGAAGAATCTAAGTATGGCATGGATTGACTACAAAAAAGTATTTGATAGTATCCCACACTCATGGATAAAAAGAGTGCTTAAAAATGTATAAAATACACCCTACACTGATCAACTATATTATAGTGACCATGAAACAGTGGCAGACCACTTTGCAATTAAGCCAAGGTAAAGGACAAATTATTATTCCAGGGATAAAAATTCAAAGGGGGATATTCCCGGGTGACTCTCTGTCACTGCTGCCACTCTGTCTTGCCCTTAACCCATTAAGCTTTCTACTTAGCAGCTTAGGCCATGGCTATAACTTGGCTCCTAGAAAACAAAAAAGTGTAAAGACTTTTTATCTTCTCTTTATCAGTGATTTAAAACTGTATAGCCCATCAGATGAGGAACTGAAAGCACAATTGCAAGTTGTCAGAACTTTTTCAGATGATATAAGAGTTTCATTTGGTCTTGATAAATCTACAAAAGCAACCTTTAAAGCAGGAAAACTACAGCACCAAGAAAATATCAGTTTGGGACAGGAATGTGATATAAAATAACTTGAGCAAGAGGAAGTGTATAAATATTTGGGGCTTGAATCACTTGATAAAGGATCAACAATAAAACATGAACAAATGCAATTAAACCTTAGTAAGGAATACTTCAGAGTACTTAAATTAATCCTGAAAATAGCAATGACATCTAGGAACAAAATCCAAGCTATAAACCAATTTGCTCTATCTTTCCTAACTTACAGTTTTGAAATGACTGGCACCAAAATGTTTTGGATAGATTAGACAGGAAAACAAGAAGGATGCTTCATGCTCACCAAAGGATTTATAAAAGTCAGTGTATACCAAGATTATATATTCCCCATTCTGAAGGAGGTATGGGCCTCCTTGAAATTGAATACATGTATAGATCTGTAATCATGGGACTGCACACATATCTGCTGACCTCACAAGACCCACATGTAGTGAAAGTTTTAAAACATGAAGAGAATAACTCTAAGATGACCTCCTTGCTTAGTCTAACAGAAACATATCAGTGTCAAGCAGGAATGGAAATCAAACCACAAGTATATTTTACTATGCAAGAAATTGTTAATAATTGGCACATGCAATCTTACTTGTAAGCTGTTCCTGGAACATACTTGTCCTCCCTGAAACAGCAGCACCAACTTCAATCACATTTTGTTGTGCACTCTCCACTGAGCTCTCTGAATACCTGACAGTGGACAGAAACATTTCATTTAGTGTTACTGGTGCCTCTGTAGCAGGCTCCCCAGTAGCCAGCTATCCATGGGCCACTGCAGCTGCTCTCCTCTGGCCTGAAGAAAACATATGGCCCTATGACATACCTGATCATAAGTCCTGCTGCGCCCCCCCCCCCCCCATGGCACTGGTATCGTTCGTGATCTGGTTTCAAATCTGCATTCTGCCAGACATATCCCCATGTCTTCTCCCAAACAGAAAGGCATCATCTCATCTAAATGCTTGGACAATTACATCATCTCAGAGTCACCGAAGGGGGTTTGTGGGGATTGGGACACTTGGGTGCCATAACACTAGGTGACATAAAACAAAAAAGAAGAAGACTACACATAAATATCACATAAATAAAAATTCTGCTTATATATACATGTATTATTATTTTTCCAACATTACCCATTGGAGAAATACAAAACTTCAGGTATTAAAATATAAAAGGTTATGTTTTTGTAACATATCACAGTCACACACAAAGCAATGTTTAATCTAGAACAAGGACAAAAAGGGGAAACCTCTTTAAAAAAAAGCTACATCAAATTGTCATAACTGCTTTCCAACAAATTATAACAAAATCTGTACACATTTACCACAGAAAAGCAAATTTTATATAATCGCCAGTCACCACCACCTGTGCCCAGCAGTCTTCTAGAGATGTCTATGTCCCATCTTAGAAATCTAACACCGCTGTGTCATTGATAATATAAGGCTTGTACATTTCACTGAAATAACAGAGTTGTAACAATAACACTTGTGATGAAAGATAATAAGGTTGGGTATCTAAGAAAGTAAAATGTCATAACAAAAATCCCTATGCCAAGATCAGAAGTCTTCTGTGCAAATAAACCCAAAGTAATAGCAATCTTCTTCTGTGCTATCCACATACACAACTCTCCTCACTTTCAGGTTGCCTAGCTACACAGTTACCTTTTTATAGTGTAGCCAATAACCACAACCAAAAGCACAAAGGCAAAAAAGCACCAAAGAGGCCAGTTAAAATAAAAACGTTTACACGACTACTCCGTGGACCAGGCAGCTCTTCTTTACTAAGGATTATTAAGGACACCTGATAAACATGATGAACCATACAGTATATACTACTTGTAGATCATCGTTCTAGTCCCACATTTGTCTTTTAAGGGTGAACCTAATGAACACTGCTTAGAAGGTGAAACAAGGTGATCTTTGCCTGTCACATTTGCACATCACTTACCTTTACAAAAGTATGGTCTAATGGCCCACACAAGAAGCAGACAGAACACCTACAGACAGGAAGCAGACAGCAGTCACTTTCAAAATGGATACATTGTTTCACTTTTTTGCTTACCATCGCCCAAGCCCACTAATCAAGGTTGAGCGATGGTCAGCAATCTTCCACAAAACCAGCAGATCCAGAACACCTGCAGACAGGAAGTAGACAATTAAAAAATGGATACATTGTATCATGTATGGTTTGCCACCACACAAAAATGCTAAGTACATGTGTAGCAACTGTTGTAAGCTAAGGGATACAGTACAGGTGAGATTGGGTTCTAATCCAGCTAAACTCAAACTTTTCTTACAGATGTTTCTCTTTACTTTATATAAAAATTAACAGTATAAAATACTTACACATGGGAATAAATATCTATAGCATGTGCATTGAGCATACACATGATATCATAGGATCACAAGATCATAGCAGGTTACTAGGCTAATGGCCCCAGGGCCCTTACAAGCCTAGCCAAGTTCAACCTATGTTCCCAAGGGTGTCTGGTTTAAGCAGACAATAAAATCAGCACGTATTGCCCCTGTCCAACAGGGATGTAGGTGGAACCCCTGGGGTGAATTTCTAGTTACCCATCCAATTGTCCAAGTTATGCTTAAATAGAGCCAATGAGGTGCTTTGTTTAACATGATTAGGAGCAAGGCAACCTCTGTGAGACAAATGTGTCTTTCCAGCAAGTTCTGTTGATATCACATACCAGGCTAAGGTCCTCTAAGTGACTGACCTGTGTGCCATTTGACTTGTGAATATACAGTATTTCCATTAAAGCTGAGTCAGAGATTACTCTATATGCAATGCACAGGTCACCCCGGAGCAGTCTGTATGTCACAGAGTAAAGTGACAATGATTTCAGTCTGTCCGCATAAGACAGATCTTAAAGACCCTGAATTCTCTTAAAGAACCTTTGTGGTGTCTCCAGTTGCTGCAGGATTTTGAAAAAGAACATACCAAAGGGAGTGTTGTAATCTATTATTGACCTGATGGTCCATGGTCTTGCACATAAGGATGGTCAGGCTAATGGGTCTATAGTTCCTGGGGTCTGTGAATGTACCCCCTTTGTGCAAAGGGATGACAGTAGCTGTTTTCCATTCCACTGTAATGAAGCCAGTACTTAAGCTGTGACTGAAAAGCATGATCAATGGTGATGCTAATTCCTGTTTTAACCCATGCAGAACACAGCCCCAGATGTTGCCTGGTCCAACAGAGGCTGTGTTTTTGGACTTGGAGAGAGCATTTGAGACCTGCTTCTTGGAGATACTAGGTGGGGACAGGTGTTAGGGATGTTTTGGGGTATACGTGGCAGGGACAGGGGAGTGAAGTTTTCACTGAACCTGTCAGCCAGCAGATTTGCTATATCCACAGATTCTATAAATGTAGTACTATTAACTACAAGTTCAGCTCAAATCTGGGCCTTACCTTTGAGGTTGTGTATGTAACTAAAGAAAGCCTTGTGGTAATCTTTAGTTAGGGTATCTAATTTGGATTCATAGTTAGCTTTGGAGGACTTCACTAGGAGTCTTATTTGCTTGTTTAAGTTGAGCAGGGAGTGTTTCCAGTTTTGAGACCATTCCTTCCTACTCTCAGACAGCAATTTCTGTCTCCTATTGTATACCATATTAATGGCAGTTGTCCACCAAGCAGGTTTGTTTTTCCTTGAAGATCTTGGTTTGGTTCTATGGGGTACGGCAGAGTCAATACAATTGCACAAGTACTTGTATAAATCATTGGTGTATAACTCAGCATAGGTGTCTGTTACATCAGTAGGGAGAAGGGCTATGAAACTATTTATGACATCACGCAAGAGGTTGTATTTGGGCCTGGAGAAGTTGTTTAGTTTAGTCTTGTGTTACAGTTACTTCTAGCGAGATAGATTTGTGGTCAGATCTCACCATGGAGGGCAACACACTTGGAGTGGTGCAGAGGTCCCCTATGTTGGTGAGCACCAGTTCCAGGATGTTTGAGCCCCTTGTCAGTGTGTCAACCATCTGGTCCAGGAACCTTTGGGCAAATCAGTTAGAACACATAATTTACTCAGTCTATGGATGGGTAATTAAAGTCACCCAAAACCAGGGTGTTTGGTTGTATATCGACTGACTCAACTAGATCTAAGTAGACTGAGTGGATGTCCTGATTCATGGAGGGGGGTCCATAGCTGGCAATGACCTGAAGAGGGGTTTTACCTACAGCCAATTGCACCTGAAGTAATTCAAGGGAATTTTGCTGTTTAACAAATCTAGAGATGTATTTATCTTTAATGAATATTGATGCACCAGCTCCTTTAGTTCTCACATCTTCAGTTTGGGGTCTGAATGTGTGGAAGGAAATGCAAACTGGTATAGCTGGGGTGCTCTCTGCAATCTAAAACCAGGTCTCAGTGACGGCACAAATGTCAGCATCTTACGGGGTGAGGACTGCTTCCACTGAGTGCAGTTTCTGGTTTAGACTCCTAGCTTTTAGCAGTATAACCTTGAGGTTGTTTTTAGAGAGTATTTTTATGTTGGGAATTTGGTTCTTGTGACACTGCCTAAAAAAGGCACTATGGGGATGGCAACAGCCTTAGCCAGTAACTGAAATCCCAGTGATGACAGATGAAGACCACGTCTGGCAAAGCATTGAGGTCTGTTGACCATGTCATCCCAGACTGACAGATACTGGATCCCTTTTGAATGACACCAGAAACTAAGCCAATTGTTGAAGTCAATAATTTTTGTTTTTATTGAGGTATCATCCTAGGTGAAGGTAAAATGGTGCTTAAGGCTAGGGACATACCTGCCTGAAACACATAATCAGAGAGCTTAGTCATGTCTCTCTTTTATAGTCCAGTGAGGGACATCTCAAGTCATTCACACCAACATAGACTATGACAGAGTTGTAACATTGCCTGTTGTTGAGAAACTTGAGTGAGTCTGTGTGATGTGGCTGATCCTGGGACCTGACAGAGAGCTGACCGTGACCTTTTCCTTATCCAACCTGATGAAAGGGGCATCTGTGTGTCTCACAACTGAGTCACCTAAGATGATTGTTTCTGTATTATGCCTTAGGGGCTTGACTGGTGAGACACTGGCGTGTGATATGTTATGTGTACTATGTTCTGCAGAGGATGTATTAAGTGAAGCGTGATAGTGTTTGTGTTTGGGAGGTCTCTGATGTTTAGGCAACATTCTTGTAAGGACCTCTTCATATGTAGGATTATTAGCTGTTGTTCTGGTAGATGCAGAAGATGAGGTGTGCATGCTGACAACCTGTTTAGTATCAGATGAACTGACTGGTGAATGAGCGAGCCTGGAGTCTAGGTTCTTGATATAGATGTATCTCTCACATAATGAATTTGTGTGAACTAGAAGAAATAAATTGTCAATATACATGAGGAAATTGCTACATTGCCTCTGGAAACCCATGTTGACCAGGCTGGCTGGAGAAACTGTGGAAAATTGTCCATCCATAATGCTAGGTAAAGTACAGTTGTGTACCTACCATAAATGTAGATGTTCGAGTGTATTCACTGTTGCAGTCATTACTCTTGGGTTATCCTGCTGGCAGGCTACCCTCAGTCGGCCAGAATTCCAATGTCTAGGTCTGGCATTGGTTGCTGCCACCTCTTCCCTGATATCAGTGCACCAGGAGCACCAGGGGTATAAAAGATGCAGCCGACACCATTTTCTTCAGTTTTTCTTGCCCCAGATGTCAGGTGCCCCCAAATAGGTAGGCTGAAAAATATGCCAATAAAAATGCATGCACAAAAATAACATTTCCTTCATCTACAAGCAAATACACCAAAAAGGTTGTAAAGGATAGAGAAGTGCAGATAAGTCCCAGCAAAGAAAAGGGGGATGGTGGGTGGCTAACCTGGACTGCAACAGTGAATACACTCGAACATCTGCATTTATGGTAAGTACACAACTGTACTATGTTCATCGTGTTTCACTGTTGCAGTCATTACTCTTGGGTTGAATCCCAAAGCTGAGGAAGGGTGGCTGGGCTAAATAAGATTAGGAGAGGCTATGAGGCCTTGCAGAACTGCAGTGGCAAAGCCTGCTCTGGACTTAGAGTAAAGAGGTAAGTGGTAGTGCTTTGTGAAGGTATGCAGTGAACTCCAAGTTGCAGCTTCTACGATATCTTTGGTTGGTACTCCTCTGAGGAAGGCTGCTGAAGTGGCTGCTGCTCTGGTGGAATGAGGCCTAATGCCCTTAGGCACTGATTTGCCATGTTGAAAATAGCAGAAACGGATGCAATGCCTATCCATTTAGAAATAGTTTGTTTTGAGATAGCCTTTCTTTGTGATCCTGCAGCATATGACACTAAAAGTTGCTCAGTCTTTCTGAAAGCTTTAGTTCTGTCCAAGTAGAAGTGTAACTGCCTTTTCTCACCCTTGTTCTGTGGATTAGGATAAAAGGTTGGCAAGTGAATGGTTTGGTTAAGGGCCACACTGGACACCACCTTAGGCATAAATGTAGGGTTTGTCCTCAGAGAAACCCTGTCTGGATGAAAAATGATGAAAGGTTCCTCAGCCATGAGTGCTTGTAACTCCGAGACTTGCCTTGCCAAGGTTACTGCTAGGAGCAGAGCTGTTTTCCAGGATAAGAATTTTATATCTGCTGTTGATGCTGGCTCGAAAGGAGGCAGTGTGAGTTTTTCCAAAACATAATTGAGGTCCCAGGCCGGAATTGGTGCTCTCCGTGGAGGCCTAATGTTTTTGGCCCCTCTGAGGTACTGCCTTATTAAAGGATGAGAAAAGATAGGTGGTTCCATATTGTAATGGGCTGAAATGGCAGAGGCATGAATTTTAATTGATGAGAAGGAAAGGCCTTTGTTCAGCATCTCAGTTAGGTATTGTAAAATCTGAGGGATATTTGGTACACACGTGTCAATGCCTTGTTCCTGGTTCCAAGCACATAATCTCTTCCACTTTTCTGCATAAGATTTTCTGGTGCTGGGTCTCCTGGCCTCCAAGATAACATCCATAACAGCTATTGAAAGAGGCGTGTTCTGAATGGCTACATTATCCACCATGCTGCCAGATGTAAGGTTCCGAGTTGGCTGTGCAGGATCTGATTGTTTTGTTGGGTCAGCAAGTGAGAAGTTTGAGGCAATATCCATGCTGGACCTTGAGACAAGCTCTTTAGGATTGGGTACCAGTGCTGGCGTGGCCAGTCTGGTGCAAAAAATATAATTTTTGGCTTCTCTTGTCTGACCTTTAGGAGTACCCTGGAAGGAGATGCAGTGGGGAAAAAGCATATACCGTTATATTTTTCCAGCTGAAGGACAGGGCGTCCACTTTCCATGCTTGCTTGTGATAAATCCTTGTGCAAAATCTCTGCAATTGGCAGTTGTGAGGGGAGGCAAATAGATCTATGTCTGGGCATCCCCATGTCCTTATTATCATGCTGAAGACTTGTGTATCCAGTTTCCATTCGTGGGGATCCATGAGGTTTCTGCTTAGTCCGTCTGCCAAAGTATTTGTTTTTCCTGGCAGGAATTGTGTTTGCAGGTGAATATGAAAAGCCAATGCTGTGCCCCATAAGGTCATTGCTTGTCTGCAGAGGGGGTAGGAATGTGTACCTCCCTGCTTGTTTATGTACCACATGACCGTAGTGTTGTCTGTCTTTATCAGTAACTGTCCTGGATGAAGCAGGTCCTTGAAAGCTGTCAGGGCATTTTGAACAGCTAGCATCTCTTTTTGATTGATGTGAAGATGCATCTGGTTTGCAGGCCATGTGCCCTGAATACATTTTCCTGCCATTTGGGCCCCGCAGACATAATCTGATGGATCCACTGTCAGTGTTTGTCTGGCTGTGGGTAAACTGAATGGCAGACCCTTGTTGTGGTGTCTGGCTTCTGCCCACCATCAAAACTCCTGTTGCAGGCAGGGAATGAGTGCAATTACTGTCTCCAGGCTGTGGCAATGCTGAGTCGAAACACTTTTTAGGTACCATTGTAGTTTCCTCATATGCAGTCTGGCATATGGAATTAGTAGAATGCAAGATGCCTTGAAACCCAAGGCCTACAGGATTTTCCCTGCAGATAAGTCGTTTTTTGTTGCCAATTTCTTGAAGTAAGTAGTCACATGCTTTTGTTTGTCTGGCGTGAGATAAGCCGTCTGGGCAGTTGTATTTAAGCTTGCACCCAGGAATATTATCTCTTGAGAGGGCAGTAGTTTTTATTTCTTTTCGTTTACTGTGTACCCTAGGCCAATTAGTAATCTTTTTACAAACGCCAGATGCTTCAGAAGAATGTCTTTGTTCTCTGCTTGAATTAAGCAGTTGTCCAAGTAGGGATATATTTGAATTCCTTTTTGTCTTTAAAACGCAATTACTGGTGCCAGGCATTTTGTGAAGATCCTGGACGCAGTAGATAAGCCAAAGGGCAGTGCAGAGAATTGGTAATGCATTGAGCCAGCTATGAATCTGAGGTATCTTCTGCAAGATAGTCTGATTTGGACATGCAGGTATGCCTCTTTTAGGTCCAAAGTTACGAGCCAAGCCTTCTTGCCAAGCATGGGCAGTAGCTGCTGTAGAGTCAACATCTTGAATTCTGGAACTTCCAGAAACATATTTAAAATTTATAGGTCCAGTACTGGTCTCCAGGTTTTGTCCTTTCTGGGTACTAGAAAAAGTCTGGAGTAAAATCCTTTCCCCTGCTCTTGTCGTGGTACTTGCTGAATGGCCCTCATGTCCATGAGGGTTGTAATTTGTTTTTGTGCCTCTGCCCATTGATTGTCTGGCAGGCCTCTGCCCATTGATTGTCTGGCAGGTCTGACATTCCTTTTAACCTTGGTAGGGTACGAAAATGGAACCTGTAGCCTTGGGACACTATGTTCAGGACCCATTTGTCTTGGGTAACCATTTGCCAATTTGATGAAAAAAGTGCCAGTTTTCCCCCTAAGGGGGCTGCCAAAAGAAAAGTGCTTGGATCTGGTAGAGGAAAGTCATTGGGACTGTTTCCTGTAAGGTTGTGATTTGTCTTCTCCACTTTTGGAGGTAGGAGCACCCCATTGTTTAGGCCTGTATGAGCCTTGGGGCTGAGATCTGCCTCTGAGACGCCTGTATCTGCCTCTTTGTGGTCTGTCTGACACTGGAAAGGACCAATTTTTACAGGGCCAGTTCCTGCTAAACCTGGGTGGGTGTACCTGTAAGAAATCATTGACTGTCTGCATGGATTTTGCTTTATCCTCCATTTTTTTCAACACCTCTTCTCTTTTGGCACCCAGGGCAGCGTACTCAATTAAAGCTAGTTTTTGTGGTTTTGAGCATAGCTCATCCCCTTTCTAGTTGGCCGCACCCCTTCCCATTGACCCCACCCATTCAGCTGTCCCCTGCAGTCCCCCTTTGATTTGAAGTCACCAGCTGCCACTGACATTTTCTGAAGGATATGAAGTCTAAATCTCAAATATCTTGCCATTATTTTCTGACTTCAGTCCTCAATGATTTGCCAGAAAAAAAAACATTTTATGAGAATCAAACTGAAAATATGAGGCAAAAATCTGGACAATTGTGGGATATGATCCCCCCCCACCTCCCTCTTAATAAAAATACATGTAGCTAGGTATACATAAAACAAAGCAGAAAATGACTGCTGTTTTCTAAACTGTTGCAGTGATGTTTAGAAAAAGGTAGTATGCATAAAATTAAGTTTATCCCAGCATTTTAACCCTCAGAGATATTTTAATATGTGCACGTGTGGGCATACACACACACACACACACACACACCTCTACCTTTACCTACATCTTACACACACACACACACACACACACACACACACACACACACACACACACACACACACACACACACACACACACCCTACCAACTTCTTACACACATGCACACAAACTCCTACCTACTTTTTCTTACACACACCCCTCTTAAACACTTAAACACACAAACCTACCTCTTTTTCCATTTGTCCGCAGTCCAAACGTCTTCTGGAATTCATGCGTGGAAGATGAGGACATAAAATATTGGTTGCACAGATATGACAGGTGTGCAACCAGATGCAAAGGGCATTCTTAAAGAAGAACACCCTTAAAAAAACATATATTTTTTAAATTGAAAAAAAATGAATCTGCCTGCCAGCCAGTGGGCCGATTGCTGGAACTGTCTGTGATCCAGGGCCTGCCTGCGGGCACCCTTGCTCAACAGTAAGACCATAAGTTTGAAACTATGTGTATCATTTGTTTCATTTATGTGAAAGTATTTGATATAACCTACATCCCTATGTCAGACTTAAGGTTGCATATATGTTCTTTAAATTTACAATTACGTAAAGGACAAAACAAAACACTGTGCAAACTAAGTAATACTTTTTTGAATCAGTTAGCATAATTTTTGCTAAAATAAATGGTCTTTGTTAATAGAAAGCTATTTCATTTGAAGATATAACTACAAAAATTACACATTCTGCATGGAAATGTACCTATTCTTTGACTATATCTACTATTCTTAAAATTATCCTGTTCTTTGTAACATAATGATGCTTAAGGTATCCTGTTCTTTGTAACATAACGATGCTTAAGTTTATGTGATCTTTTATAGCTAAACAATGAGAGTTTTGGAATTATATTCCACACTGATTCCATAGCATTCAGAATATGCCAGTGTTTCCTTACAATTTCTTTTATACATGAAGCATGTCTATTATACAGAGGCATAAATCTTACTATATTAACATTATATTTTGTATTTCCTTGATCAGAAAATATAGGTTTCCATCTCCCTATAAATTCTGATAACACTGAAGCTGTTTCTTCATAGAGGCTGCTGTCATAACCTCTTAACTGCAAGTCTTCAGTAAGATCATGTAACTGTTTTTCCAGAAGCAATTTTGTGAAAGCGTTTAGGTTGAAATTTTGTATTATTTATTCATTTAACATTTTCTCTGACAACTTGAGCTGATTTTTATTTATATTAATGTTAAAATTAATCCATGACATTTTAGGTGGCACTGATGGGATTCAAATCCCATCTATCCACTAGATCATTACATAATTTAGGTGGCAATGATGTAACTATTCCCTCTGTCTGTGCCACCATTCATAACAGGTAGCACTGGCATTTTTCACATTAAGTATAAGGCCATGATCAGAAAACCAGGTGCTGGCACTGTCTAGCCCTTCTTGGATAATATAAGGGTCTGTAGGAAATATATTAATTGAATTTATTACTTTTTAAATTCATTATTGACTAAACTCAGTCTTTAGATTTCACTAGTACATATCTGCCTGCCTCTAAAAAGTTGTTTGGACATTCCTCATCCTACATCTATTTTCTTGAACTCTTATAATCTAAATGGGGTAAAACAAATTGTTACCTCTCCCTTACTGCAGGTGTCAACAGTACCTATCAGTAATACTTAGTCGTGTCACTCGTGGTCAGATACTTAATCTCACCCAGCTCTATTTTGTTTATCCTGGACATGGACAGCATATCTGCTTCTGTGTCATTATTTAGATTCCTATATTCTACACAATATCTGGCACTTCTTTTTTTTCACCACTGTTGGATTTCTAAATGACCACAAATTCAGCATTTGCAATTCCCGCCATATAGTTAGCTTGACTTGTTCAGGCATGCAGTAAGGAGGCTGATCAGTTGGTTCCTATACCTACATGGTGCTCTACTAACTGGGCACACCCTGGCTTGTGGTTAACTTGTCCCCAAACTCTCATAGTGCTGTTTGGATTTCTTGAATCTGTTTAAGGGATAGCGGATGTGTAGCAGTGCCTCATCAATTCAGGTATCAGTTCATGCCTTACTAAGGAGATATATCACCAGATCTCTCCCCAATTCCTCTTGTAACCCACTGTTAATACTTAACACCAAAAGTGTGATAAGAGACCTTGGGACACAGGTGGACCGTAGTCTCTCCTTTAATAATCACATCGCCACAGTAGTCAGGATATCCTTTTACGTGGCACACCTCATCACAAAAGGTTTCTCATCCAGAAAAAAAGAGGTCATTGTTCCCCTCTACTCATCACTCATTAGACCCATTATGGAGTACAACGCCCCTTTTGGTATGTACCTCAGAAGACATCTACAACAACTGGAAAGGCCGCAGAAATACCTCACAAAGAGGATTACTGGCCTCAAACAGATGCCCTATGCAGACCGTCTCAAAAAACTTCAGCTTTACTCCATCGCATATCGCCTACTCGGAAGTGATCTCTGCCTAACATACAAAGCTATGTCAAACCCAGAGCTGTTGGACATGCTCCACTTAAAGAAATCCCAATCCCTCCATGCTACACACTCTAGGGACCTAAACCTTGTCACCACAATAAACAGAACATGCTGGAGGGATAGATTCCTGTCCCAGAAACTTCCCATACTCTGGAATAAACAACCTATCTATATCAAACAAAGCTCCTCATTAGCACTCTTCAAGAAAAATCTTGATGATTGGATGGGAAATGGGAAATTCACCCCGGGGATCACCTCTGTGGCTCTGCTCGACAGTGGCACAGGAAAATAATTTTCTTGGGTGGCAAAAGCCAGGGTACCTTTTTGGCTGGGCTTGTATAGGCCCCAGGGCCAATAGCCTAGTACCTACCTATGAACCTATGAAGCATTACTGTTTCCCAATAATGGTATGGCTTCATCATGATAAGATGGTAGAGTCTGTGTTCCTCTCTCTTGCCTGACAACTCCACTACATAATTAACATTGCTTACCTTCCTTAGAACAGAAAAAGATTCCTTCTCTGCTGCCTACAGCTTAATCTGTCAAAAAGGAACAAGCACTATTACCTTTTGTTGGGCTGCATAACTCTCATGTTCTCTCTTTCTGGTCACACCAGACCTTTTGTTGCAGTAATGCTTTTGCTAGGTGCTCCTTTGCCAACCCCATGAGCTCTCTAAGCAGAGATGTGTAATTCAGTGCATACTACACAACAGACTCCTTGTGTGATTCACATTTACCCTCATCATCATCATGAAGTCTATAGGCATCCACATCCTGAGGTGAAAAAGTAACTCAAAATGGAGTAAATCTGTGGATTCTTGTAGCATCTCTGTGTACATAAAGAGGAGATGATGCAGAGACTTGACCTACTTCCATTTAAACTGGTACACAATGCTCTCAATATGGTCTTATGTGTAGAGTCAAACTCCACCACTGCACCGACCATTTGAGGGTGGTAAGGACATTTTAACTACTTTTTTTTCCAAAAGCAAGTCAACAGGTCTGACACAAAGTTTATCACCTTTTTGTTCTTTACCAAGGAAAACACTCCTTGCTGAAAATTTTTAACAGAGCACAGAATACCTTTCCCACCTTAGTAGAGGAAATATACACCATTTTAGGGTACCTAACAGCATATCTGGCCACAACAGGGATATACCTCACATCTGCTGTGCTTGGGGAACTGAAGCACCTGAAGCACTACAATATACAAGATTATCACTGAAAATGAGCCTATAAAACAACAGTACCAAAGCAGCCATAGCTTTGTCTTCTTCCTTGCCAACCTTTCTCTACTGCATACCTTGCAGTACCTTCTCAGGTTTTCTGCATTGCCTCACCTTAAACATCTGCATGTGCCTTTTTGTATGCTTTATGCACATATGGCCTAAAAAGTACAGTTTTGTACCTACCATAAATGTAGATGTTTGAGTGTTTACCCTGCTGCAGTCATCACACTTGGGTTATCCTGCCATCAGGCAGTCCCGCAGTCGGCCCGAATTCCAAAGTCTTGGTCCGGCGTCGGTTGCTGTCACTTCTTCCCTGATGTCAGTGCGCCAGGGGTATATATGAGGCATCCAACGCCATTTTCTTCAGTTTTTATTGCCCCAGATGTCAGGTGCCCCCAGTAGGTAGGCAAAATATATACATATAGCTAGATAAAAATAAAACAATACCTTTAGACACAAGCAAAGACACCACAGAGGTTGTACAGGATAGAGTGGTATAGATAAGTTCAGCTAGTACAGAGGGGATGGAGGGAGGGTAACCTGGACTGCAGCAGGGTGAACACTCGAACATCTACATTTATGGTAGGTACAAAACTGTACTATGTTCATCGTGTTACCCTGCTGTAGTCATCACACTTGGGTTGAATCCCAAAGCTAAGGATGGGAGGTGGAGTTAAACAGGGTTAGAAGAAGCTAGTAGGCCATGCAAAACTGCAGTGGCAAAACCAGCTCTAGTCTTAGAAAATAGAGGTAAGTGATAGTGTTGGTGAAGGTGTGCACTGAACTCCAAGTTGCAGCTTCCAGAATATCCTTGGTTGGCACTCCCCTGAGAAAGGCTGCTGATGTAGCTGTAGCCCTGATGTAGTGGGACCTAATGTTATCAGGTACCGGTTTCCCATGATGAGTGTAGCAGAAAAGTATGCAATGCCCTATCCATTTAGAAATGGTCTGTTTTTAGATAGCTTTTCCTTGTGATCCTGTAGCATAGGCTACAAAGAACTGGTCAGTTTTTCTGAAAGCCTTAGTTTTATCCAAGTAGTAACGTAATTGCCTGTGAATGTCCAAAGAGTGCAGGAGTCTTTCTCCTTTGTTCTGGGGATTTGGGAAAAAGGTGGGCAAATGAATGGTTTGGTTTAGGGCCACACTGGATACCGCCTTTGGCATAAAGGAAGGGTTAGTTCATAGGGAGACTCAGTCTTGATGAAAAATGAGGAAAGGCTCCACTGCCATTAGTGCCTGTAGCAATGAAACTCTTCTAGCTGAGGTTATTGCTAGTAGCAGGGCAGTTTTCCATGAAAGAAATTTTAAATCAGCTGGAAAAGCTGGTTCAAAGGGCAGCAGTGTAAGCTTTTCAAGAACAAAGTTGAGATCCCAAGTAGGTGTTGGTGGTCTTATGTGCTTAGCCCCTCTGAGGTACTGTCTTAGGAGTGGATGTGAGAATAAAGGAGGATCCGTGTTGTAATGAGCTGAAATTGCTGAGGCGTGGATCTTAACAGATGAAAAGGAAAGTCCTTTGTGCAACATCTCAGTTAAATATTGTAAAATCTGAGGAATGTTTGGATCAAGTGGATTTTGGCCTTCTTTTCCATTTGTCTGAATAGGTTTTCCTGGTGCTGGGCCTCCTGGCCTCCAGAATGACATCCATAACAGCTTTGGATAGAGGTGTTGGCTGGTTGTTTAGGTAATTTGCCATGCAGCCAGGTTTAAAGTCTTGAGCTGGCTGTGTAGAATCTGATTGTCTCTCTGGGTGAGCAGGTGAGGAATCTGTGGTAAAATCCATGGTGGGCCGTGGGCCATGTTCCTTAAAATTGGATACCAATGCTGGCATGGCCAGTCTGGTGCAATGAGTATCATTTGTGGCCTCTCTAATCTGACTTTCAGCAGTACCTTTGCTAGAAGAGGCAATGGAGGAAAAGCATACACTGTTAATGTTTTCCAACTGAATGAGAGGGCGTCCACTTTCCAAGCTTGTGGATGGGATGTCCTTGTGCAAAATTTTTGAAGTTGGTAGTTTTGGGGGTTTGCAAACAGATCTAAGTCTGGGCGTCCCCATTTTTGAGCTATCATTGCAAATACTTGTGGATCTAGTTTCCACTCGTGTGGATCCATGATGTTTCTGCTTAGGTCGTCTGCCAATGTGCTTTTCTTTCCTGGCAGGAATTTTCCTTGTAATTGAACCTGGTAATACAGTGCGGTGTTCCACAAGGTCATTGCTTGCCTGCATAGAGGGTAGGAATGCGTGCCCCCTTGCTTGTTTATGTACCACATTACTGTGGTATTGTCCATCTTTATTATTAGTTGTCCTGGGTGTAAGAGGTCCTTGAAAGCTGTTAGGGCATTCTGTACTGCTAGCATTTGTTTTTGATTGATATGCAGATGCCTCTGATCTGTAGTCCATTTGCCCTGAATGCACTGTCCTGCCATGTGTGCTCCCAAGGCATAGTCCAATGCATCTGTTGTCGTAGTTTGCCTGGCTGTGGGTAAGGTGAAAGGCTGACCCTTGTTGAGGTGACATGCCTGTGCCCACCATAGAAACTCCTGTTGAAGGCAAGGAATGAGTGGTATCATTGTTTCCAAGCTGTGGCTGTGCTGAGTCCATACACTTTTCAGGTACCATTGTAATTTCCTCATATGCAGTTTTGCAAATGGTATTAGTAGTATGCAAGATGCCATGAATCCCAAGGCCTGCAGAATTTTTCTTGCAGGGAGTTGGGTCTTTGTTGCTGTCTGGCGTGAGATAAGCCATCTGGGCCATTGTATTCTAGCTGGCACCCAGGAATATTATGTTTTGTGAGGGCACTAGTTTTGATTTCTTTTCATTTACTGTGTACTCTAGGCAACTTAGAAGGTGTTTGACAAATGCCAGATGCTTTAAAAGAATGTCCTTGCTTTCTGCTTGAATAAGGCAGTCGTCCAGGTATGGGTATATATGAATTCCTCTTTGTCTGCAGTATGTAATTACTGGTGCCAGGCATTTTGTGAAGACCCTGGGTGCAGTAGATAAGCCAAAGGGCAGTGCAGAGAATTGATAATGTGTTGAACCTGCAATGAAGCGGAGGTATCTTCTGCAATTTTGTCTGCTAGGGACATGCAGGTATGCCTCCTTGAGGTCCAACGTTACTAGCCAAACATTCTTGCCCAGCATGGGAAGAAGCTGCTGTATTGTTAGCATCTTGAATTTTGGTACTTGTAGATAGGTGTTCAGAATTGAAAGATCCAGAATGGGTCTCCATGCTTTGTCCTTTCTTGGGACTAGAAAGAGTCTTAAGTAAAATCCTTGTCCTTGCTCCTGTGTAGGTACCTGTTGAATGGCTCTCATGTCCATGAGAGCTGTAATTTGTTTTTGTGCCTCTGCCCATTGATTTGGTGGCAGGTTTGTCATTCCTTTTATCTTTGGTAAGGTATGAAAGTGGAATCTGTATCCTTGAGAGACAATGTTTAGGACCCATTTGTCTTTTGTGATGATGTGCCAGTTGTCTGCAAAAAATGCTAATTTTCCACCCAAAGGAGCTGCAAGGAGAAATTTGTTTGTAGTTTGAGGACCGAGTCATTGTGTTTGTCTTCTGCTAGCTTGGGGCCTGTCTTCTCCTCTTTTCTGGGTAGCAGTACCCCATTGGCAAGGTTTGTAAGAGCCTTGTGACTGACCTCTGCCCCTTGGGCATCTGTATTTGCCCCTCTGTGATCTGTCAGAAGCTGGAATGGACCAGTTTTTTGTTGGCCAATTTCTGCTGAAACGAGGGGGTTGTACCTGCAAAAAATCCTTGACCGTCTGCATAGACTTTGCCTTATCCTCCATTTTCTTTAAAACCTCTTCTGCTTTGACACCAAATAATACATCCTGCTGTAAAGGTGCATCCAATAATTTTGCTTTAACATGATCAGGAAGGGTTTGTTCTTTTAACCAAGCATGTCTACGTATGACAGAGCCAGTAACAGCTGCTCTACAGGACACTTCCAATGAATCAAATCCACATTGTAAAGTATGTTTGCCCACCTGTTCAGCTGCATGCAACAGATCCTGCATTTCCTTGAATTCAGACTGCTCAGTATGTGTGCTCATTTTTTGTTTTAATTGAGACATTAGGAATTGCTGATATTTCAGCATGTGAAACTAACAATTTAATGCTCTCATAGCCAGAGTTGCTGAGGTGTATATTTTCTTTCCCCATCTATCTAGGTCTCTGGAATCTCTTTCAGAGGGCACAGGATTTTTAGCCATAGAAGCCTTAGCTCCCTTAGGACCCTGGGAAATTGTTTCTGGATCAGCCACAGGGCTTTTATAAAGGAATTTGTGTGAGTCAGGTACTCTGTAGTATCTGTCTGGTTTGGCTGGAGCAGGAGGTAGAGAGTCTGGATTTAGACTAGACTCCAAGTAAACATCATCCTCTATATCTAAAACTGGAGGGATAGCAAGAGGTCTGTGTTGGGGTAGTAAAAGGAACTCTCTGAGCCTTTTCTTAGAATCAGAGTAGTCCTGGCCTTCCCAGTGGAAATTTTCCCTTGTGGTATGTAAAGTTTCCCCAAAGGAGTAGTCTTCAGGGGGAGATGCTGAGGGAATAGAGTCTTCAGCATCAGAGTGTTCATAAGGTGGAAAAGTGTAATCCTGTTCCTCAGAAGAATCTGAGGAAATTGTAACCTGGTCAGAGGAAGCATAATCCTCCTCTTGTCTTGGTCTTTTATCAGGAGGGGGATGGGAATGGGAACCCCTGATTAGGGTAATCAAATCTTCAGCCATCTTAAGCATCTGTTTCTTAGCATGGGGCCTTGAACTGCAGACTGATGTACAGTCTTCTTTGGTTTTAAAGGAGTTTTAAGCTTAGCATAAGATTTAATGGTGAGTGTAGTCAGTCTGAAGACACCTTCTGCAACCGAAGGTGTTTCCACTGCACCGGGGTCTACTTCTGCTCCAGCGCCGGAAGGGCCTAATGAAGATGGCTGCATTGGCCTAGTAGACTCCGCCTGAGAATCCGCAGCTGTCTGGGGTTCCAGTTCTGCGGTTGTCAGGGGCTGCGTAGGCGCCTCATTGAAAACCGGAGAACCGGCGACAGGCCCAGCAGAGGCCTCGGAATCTGGCTTGTTCCTAGGCTGCCTGTCCTTATCCTTGCGTTTTTTATGCATGCCAGTCATCGGCTGCTCCGACGGCTTGATATAATTAAATTTCCTACCAAAGTAATGTCGTGCAAAGTCAAAACGGCATTTGATAGTTCGTTTATTAAACCTAGCACAAAACCGACAACCTGTGACGTCGTGGTCTGGGCCTAGGCAAGGAATACAATAGGAATGGAAGTCCTTATGAGGTATTTGCTTCCCACAAGAAATGCAATTGTTAACTTTTTCTGACATCGGACTGAGGCAAGAAAAGGTTCCCCAATGGGGAACTTAGCTTTATTGAAGACTTCGGTCTGAAATTCGAATCGAAAATCTCAGGTGTCGGCCGACTGGCACTTGCAAACTGCTTCTGCTTTGGGCACCGCGCGGCAAGAAAGACTGAAGAAAATGGCGTTGGATGCCTCATATACACCCCTGGCGCACTGACATCAGGGAAGAAGTGACAGCAACCGACGCCGGACCAAGACATTGGAATTCAGGCTGACTGCGGGACTGCCTGACGGCAGGATAACCCAAGTGTGATGACTGCAGCAGGGTAACATGATGAACATGAGAAAAATCACGTGATATGGCTAGAACTGTCTGATGGTAGGTCCTTGAGATTACCACCTTCTGTATTACTTCTTCCTCTACCTATCCTTCAGGAGTCCATATTATCTACAATAAGTCTTTGTCTCAGTATACCTCCTCCCTCTGCCCTTGAGGTTTTGCAGCCTCCTTGACTACCTTCCTTCTGAATGCTGTGACTCTCTCAACTTTCTCATTGTGATCCTTCCCAGTTCTCCTTCCAGTGGAAGTCTATTATTTTTCAACAACAGTTTTAGCAGGTTTAGACTTACTGCTGCCACCCACCTATTCCTCTAAAGAAAGTCACTCCAGAGGAATCCAGTAACTTTAGATAGCCGTGGTACTGTTTCAGGCTTCCTGCTACTACTGAGTTATTTCCCTGAAGTAACCATATCACCAGATGATATTGGAGGCAAATGCATTTTGGAGTCTCCTTCTGCTACCTTCCCATGTCTGGCTGCATGTAATTGCATCTGTACAACACTTCATTACAAAAGTCATTACAAATTATATCATCTGCTAGGATGGTACAATTGTGTTAGCAACCTACCATACTTATTGATGATTTTGTGTGTTCAGTGACACAGCCACCACCTTATGAGTTTCTTATGTCCAGACAGATTTTCAAAGCTGATCAACCCTACTCTCTTGTTCAGGCCAACATCACATTCACCACATTTTTATATACATAGTATAAAGGTGATAACTGCCTATGTAATCTTCTGTGCTTTATAATAGAGAACAGCAGGACTCCTCAGCATCTGTGTGTGTTAATGTGTCATACAACCAAATCCAGGACAGTCTGACAAGGTCTCTGAACTCATACCCTTCCTGTGGAACCCAAGCAACCTATAAACTTACAGGGAGAAAAGTTTGGTCAAAGCAAGATGAGGAAAGGGAGAAGTATCCATCTCAGATGTCCAAACAAAAGAGGGGTTAGAGGGAGGAAGTTAATCAAGATGGCAAAAATGACCACACACAAATATCTATATTTACAAAGTGGTGACAAAACTGTACAATAATATTCATGTTGTCCACTGTTGAAGTCATTACTTTAACGAAAATTCTCAAAGCTTGTGGAATGTATGGAAAGGTTCTTTGCACCTCAAGGCTTGGAGTTCAGGCACCTTCCTGAATTGTTAATAAAAATGCTGTTTTCCACAGAAAAAATATAGCACTTGTGGCTACTAGATGAAAAGGTATTTTTTTTCTAGCAAAAAATGAAATTTCCAGCTGGGACCACTGTTTGCCAGGGAGGAGTCAAAGAAATTGGATACCTTTCAGAAAATGACCGGTGATCTGTATGCCAAAGGGTCTAAAAATGAACAAATGGATATAGCTAAAAAGTGCACTTTTACTAAAGTTTAACCAAGGCCAGTACAGAAGAACTGAGAGAAACTGAAGAATCATAAGTGCATCTAATTCATGTGTATCCTGCAGCAAAGTTTGCTAAGCTTCTTTATTTGGCATCACAAATAATATCATGCACTTAGCTTGTTAGGATGCCGTTGTATTTAATTTCCTAGCTTCTCGTGATTTCCAGTACATGTTTAGGACAAAAGTGACCAAATTGAATCAGAATCATATCCTCCAAGCTGCTAAGTTGAGAGTGGACATATTACAGTACATTAGGGACTCCATGCATACCATCAGGAGATTCTAATCTTGTGACAGTGTATAAGCAGTATTCCTTACTGACTGGACAAGGTGGGAGAACTAATGCTGCCTGGGCAGAAGGAAACAATGGATATCACCATGAGCCTTTTATACTTGACTTTCTGAATGACCTTGGGTAGCAAAGGAACTGGAGGAAAAGTATACAGAAACAGACCTGTTCAATCAAAGTAGAAGGCATCTACTGCCCAGAGAGTTCTGTGGTGTTCTCTGTAGCAGTATTTCCATAGTTGTCTATTGTGTGGAGAATACAATTCTGTATTTCTGAGATACCCCACCTATTGGTGATCTTTAGAGTGCTACCACTGTGCAGGAGACACTTGTGAGTCTGAAGAAGTCGTGCTAAGCTGGTCTGCCAACAAATTTTCCTGAGAAATGATGTAGGATAGCCATAGAAGAAGATTGTGCAACACAGCTTGCTCCCAGGCCTGCGCGGCAAGCTTGCAAAGGTAATAGAACTTGGTCCCGCCACTTTTTATGTACATCACATTTGGTCATCATCAGTACCCCAGACGCCCATATAGACTTGAATGCTTTTAGAACATAAGAACCAGCCCCATTTTTAGGTTTATGTGTAACACACACATACTCTTGCTGAGTCAGTCTGTCCCACACCATGAAATCCAAGAAGTTTTCTCCCTAGGTATGATCTAAAGCATCTGTGGTCAGGGTCTTATTGGGGATTGGTGGTTTGAGAAGCATACCTTCATTTTTTTTCTGATATGTCTTTTCACCAGTTTAGTTTCTTCCTTCCACATATAATTTCCAATGATTCTATTTGCTGGCCTCCATTTGTTACCAAAGAACCATTGCTATTCTCTGACTAGGGAAACCATACAGGCCATGCAGATGAGTATGCTCTGGGCCTGTTAGGCTATTTGGATTTCTCTGCCACACTCTGGAACGAAGTGGTCATTTACATGGGAGAAAGGTCTTGCACAGGCTGGTTCTAGAAGGGCTCCAAGGAAGATCATTCCCTGGGAAGGACACAGATTTCATTTTTGCATTCTTAGGGTGAATACTAGATGTACAGGTACTGAAGGCCCTTTGCATCTCCTTTAAGGTTTGGGCCTGTGTTAGACAGATGTTCAGATTTTGGATAAATATGAATATCACTGGTTCTACACCTGGTGTCAGATATTTTGTAAATACCTGGGACATAGTAGCTAAATCAAGGGGCAAGGAGGTAAACTGGTAATTGAATTCTTTCACCGCAGATCTTAAGAACTGCCTATGACTATAAGATGGAGATATGCAGATGGGCATCAATGAAGTCTAAGGTAGTTTGGAGAGTCTGAAGGCCTAAAAGAAGCATCTGTATGGATGGCATCCTAAGTTCTGGAACTTTAAGAACTTGATTGACTTTTTATTGTTTGAATGCTGCTTTGGTGCTTCAGGTCTTCCACGGCAAGAAAAGACTGGTGCTCTGATGCAGACTGGCTACCTTTATACTTGAGTGTACTGAGCTCAGTCTAGGCATCTGCCAGCCTGGCAGCCAGAAAGACTTTTCTCTGGTAGTCGGGCCTACTGGGGGCTTTCAGGGCAGGAAATACCTGTAGTCAGGACTGCAACAGTGAAACATGAAGACCATCTGCCTATGACTATAAGATGAATTTATGCAAATGGGCATCATTGAAGTCTAAGGCAGCTAGGAGAGCCTGAAGGCCTAGAAGAAGCATTTGTATGGATGGCATCCTAAATTTTTAAGAACTTGATTAACTTTTTATTATTGTTGCTACTTCCTCAGGATGTAGCTGATTGGCTCATCTACCTTCACCCAGTTGCCCTATTCATTCTGGGTAGTGGAAACCAGGAAATTTCAGACTAGGCAAGAGTCCTGTGGCCCATTCATTTCTGCCCAGGAACCTCAATCAGCTTCCCATTCCCCATTGTGAGTCAAGTAGGGCAGAAGCCAGTTTGCTGGTCCTGGAGGCAGCTTACCTGCACTCTGGGTTTCTCCTTAGTGGCTCCTCAGCATCCACAATCACTGCCTCATGAGGAGAAGCAGCTTCCTCCTCAACTGCATACTGTTGATGCTCTTAAGAGCAATGAAGGCTCAGCCAATTTAGAACTCCATTAGGTAAACACTTAGTGATCCTGTTAGGTGTCACCTATGTGGCAAGCCAGACCTATTTTCCTCCTCCAAGATGAGTAAGCTGGTAATGGCCATTCACTCCCATCTTATCTGACCATGGTCCAACAGGCGCATAAGCTGCTAATTGAAATCAGTTCGCATGCAGCATATTGGGGTCTAACTCCTCTATGCCAAACAGTTGGAAACAGGAAAAATCTTGAGTAAAATGTGTTTCCTTCTTGCTTTGCAGCACCTTCTTTATACTACCTTAAGCCAGCATTACTACTGGAACTGGTCCTACTAGATGCTCTTGGTCCTTTGGAATTTGGGAAATATTTATCTTTTCTGGTACTGTGAAAAATTGTAGTTTGTAGCCCCAGAAGGCTAAATTCAAAGAACATGGATCCAGAAAGGCCTCTATTTGGAGTTTTTGAGGTATGTGGAATAATGAAAAAGTAATGGTCAGGATAGATATTTGGGGTAAAAAGAGGGAGGAGGCTGGTTTGGTCAAAGCTGTTCCTTGTTGGTAGGAGTACTCGGAGATCTACTACCTCTCTGTGTCCTTTTGCTACTACCATTGCTTTTGCTGGCCTTCTTTCCTTTAGCTTCCTTACACTTGCCTGTCTTTGGTAAAACACTCTTGTTTCAATGGATAATTCTGGTTGCAGTTGGAAAGTGCAGGATGGCACATGCTTAACCAGTTCTGCAATAGTCTTCTTTTCATCCAATTTTTTGAACTAACTGGATGTTTGGGGTCTAAACAGCACTTATTAATCTAATGGAGTATCCAGGAGTTGTGCCTTCACATCCTCAGACAGGAACTACATCCTCAGTCAGGAGTGTCTTTTTAATATGGAACTGCCATCTATAGTATCATATGTATTTTTCAATGCATGCTTCCAGAACTAGGTTGTAGTTTGCCACCTGCTTTAAAGCAGTCGTCTGAATGGGTTCATCAAAGGCTCCTCCCACAAGTTTCTTGAGGATCTTCTCCTGATATTTTATGATGTTGATCTTGGCAGTTTAGTGCCCTAAAGGTCAAGGTGGCAGAAGCATACAGCTTCTTCCCATATTTACCTAGCAACTTACTCTTCCTACCAGGAGGGGAGGGAAGAAGGTTTAGCCCTGGTATCAGTCTAATTGATCCAGAAGATTGCAGCAACTCTGCATCTGAGTATGCCATATTTTTCCTTTTATGAAGGAATTCTGTGAGGGTCCTGGACCATATACAGCTGGTTTAACCTTTTAAGAGCAGTTAGTTGGGAGTCTGGCTCCAGAGAGACATCATCATACCGCCCACCCTCCAGTCTTTTAAAACCATCTGAAATATTTCCTAGGCATAATCTGGCTCTGTTCCTTCTAATGTGAGGATAAACTATATCCCTAAATATGAATAAGTACCTATTGCCACCTTACAACTCCTTACTCTCCCTTGTTCACTCTCTTCCTTACTTTTATCAACTTGTTTCCCCGTCTCTCTCTCTCTCAATGTCATAACCATGTTTTTCTCTCAATTCATATTGCAATTCCTGTTTGTATTATACTAACTTACATTTAGTTTCTCTATAATTGGCTAAAAGTTCTCTAAACAATAAATCATTGCCATATACATTGTATCTCTTCTTAAGAAATGTTTTCTTATAATTTCTAACTTTGTATAATTATGTAAACTGTACATGTTTTTGTATTCTTTCTTAAGATTGCAAAATTATTGTTCATTAGATGTTTTTGTAATACTTTGGCTTGTTTCTCCACAGGCATCCAATGAAAATGATTTCCTACCCAGTTGGGCTTTCCCAGTTATCAAATGTTAGTAAATAAATAAAATCATACACATCCAAGGGAACTTCCTAGACTAGAGGAATAACTACCAGTTTAGAAGCCCCTATCCCAGACGTTGTATAGGCATCTTTGGAAAAGAAGATGCCTTAGGTTCTTGCCAAATGAAGTCTTTAGAGTGACAGATTATCTCCAAATGACAGGTCTTCTAGGTGAGACAGAAACCATATTGTCTTCATTGTCTGTGTCATTGGATCATAGAAGATTACTAGGCTATCAACCCAGAGGTCATTATAAGCCTAGCAGTTTCAACCCAATGTAATACAGTAGAGGTACTAGTCAATACCCAAGACTGCATTTAGTGATGACTGCCCATGTCCAGGAGGGCTGTGGGCACTATCCCTGGTAAGAATTTATGGTGCCCCATCCACTCATCCAGGTTCCTCTTGAACAGTGTCATAGAAGTGCTCTGTTTCATGTGAACTGGGAGCCTGTTCCAAAGATATGGCAGTCACAGGAAGATAAATCTGCCCTCTAGCATGTCCTATTTAAGGCACAGGCCATATTTAAGTCCCTGGAATGGGTAGCCCTAGACCCATTTGATTTACAGATATACAGTAAGTTCATCAGATTTGGGTCTTGAGTTGCTCTGTGGGTCAGGCTTAAGTCTCCCTTAAGAAGTCTATATGATACGAAGTATAATGACAGGGACTTCAGTTGGTCTGTGTAAGGCACACACTGGAAGCCCTTGATCTTCTTTGTTAGAAACCTCCGAGGTCACTCTAATTGCCGTAGATGCTTAGTATGGTACATACCGAATGGGGCATTATACTCAATTATTGGCTGGATAAATGCCTTAACTAATGAAATGAGCAACATGGAAAACTTTCCTTACAATGGTAGACACGTGGAGGTCAAAGTTAAGGTTGGGGTCAACCTGTGATCCCAGGACTCTTACCAATTCATGGGCACTTAGGGTATTATTATTGATTTGATAGTGTGAAGGGACATTGTTTGTGCCAAAGGGAATGATGATTCATTTCTTTGCAATCAGTTTGAGACTATGACTAATACACCAGTCGTTGGTCTGTGTGAGAGCATCCTGGAGTATATACTGACATCATTTGGGGATTCAATGATTACACCAAGTTTGCAGTCATCTGCAGACTTGGTCAGCCATAACCCTTTAGTTTTGACCTGAACTTCTGAGAAGTATATGCCAAACAGTAGGGGCCGAGCACTGAACCCTGTGGCACCCCACTGGTAACAGGTCTGCTCGTTGATGTGGAGTCACCCACTTTGATAGTGTGTGTGTGGTTTCTGAGCCAGTTGGCAACCCATCTTACAAAGAATGGGTTTACATTCAGTTTGCTAAGTTTATCGGTAATGTCTGAATGTGGGATTGTGTCGAAAGCCTTTGCCAAGTTGAGGTATGCTGTGTGCACAGATTAGTCCTCATCAATGGCCTTGGTCATACTTTCAAAGAAATCCACCAGACTTAACAGGCAGGATCTACCCTTCACGAAGCCGAAATGGGTAGGATCCAGGGTTTGGAGGTCACCTATGTCTTTATTTATGAGGTTCATAATGATACATTCCATGGGCTTACAGATGAGGCTGGTCAGACTTATGGGTTTCTTAATTCCCAGAGTCTGTTGCTAGTCCACCTTTGTAAAGGGGAATAAGTGTAGCTGTTCTCTATTCCGCAGGAACAAAGTCTGTGGTTAGGCTATGATTGAAAAGGGCATTTAGTGGTGATGCTATTTCATGTTTTAGCCTGTTTAGAAGACAGCCTGGGATGTCAATCTGGTCCCATAAAGGCTGTGTTCTTTGCCTTGGACAGGGCTTTGATAACCTGCTCTTCAGATATGTAAGGTGGGGGGAAGTTTGGAGGGGAGGATTTGTTGTAAGTTAGGAGGGGATAGAGGAGTGACATTTTCACCAAACCTATCCACTAGCAGGTTTGCTATCTCTGTGGGGTCAGTGTGTGTGATATCATTAGTCACCAGTTCTGCACATACTTGGGTCCTACCCTTTAGGTTATGTACACAGCTGTAAAAGGCCCTATGGTTATCCTTGGCAGTACTTGTTAGGTTTCTCTCAAAGGAGCTTTTGGAGGATTTGACAAATTGCCTTATTTGTCTGTTAAAGCTGAGGAGGGTGCCTTTCCATTTTCGGGTCCTTGTCTTCTTGGACAGCAACTTTTTGTGTTTATTGTGGAGTTTGCTGATGCTGGAAGTCGACCATGGCAGCTTGATTTTATTGGGTCTCTGGCTTTGATTCTTTCTGGTACAGCAGAGTTTATACATTTATGCAAGGGATTGTACAGGGCTTTAGTGTAAGCTCTGGCGCAGTTACCACTTTCAGCTTGGGGTGGGGCTTGGAATGTATTTATACGTTCACCTAGGAGGGTATAGTTTGCCTTGGTGAAGTTTTTCAGTCTCATTTCGCCCTTTGTGAGTTATCAGTTCGAAGGTGACTGATTTGTGGTCAGTTTTAACTAATGAGGACCCAACAGTTGCAGCAGTGCACCTGTTTGACATGTTGGTAAGGACCAGACCTAAAATGTTTGTTCCTCTTGTTGGAGTATGGACAATTTGGTTCTAGGCACTTGAATTCACAAATTCAGAAAACCTTTGTGCTAGCAAGTTTGGGCTACAGTACATTTCCCAGTTGATGGTGGGATAACTGAAATCTTCCATAACTAGTGTGTTCGATAAAATTTGGATTTTCTTCAGTTTGGTTAAGTAGGCTTCATGGGTGTCATGACCCATGGAGGTAGATCTATAACTGGCTAGGACTTGAATGGGGGTCTTACTCACCATAATCTGGACCTGGAGTAACTCCAATGAGTTGTCTAGTCTAACTAGATGTGAGGTGAATTTATCTCTAACATTGACTGAAACACCGCCTCCTTTGGTATTCACACATTCATTTTGTGGTCTAATGGTGTGGAAGGCATTGTACCCTTGCAGGGCTGAGGTACTCTCTGAGGCCTTAAACCAGGTTTCTGTGACTGCACAGACATCTACATCTTCTAGTGATAGAAATGCTTCCAGGGAGTATAGTTT
This sequence comes from Protopterus annectens, assembly GCF_019279795.1. Classification (NCBI taxonomy): domain Eukaryota; kingdom Metazoa; phylum Chordata; order Ceratodontiformes; family Protopteridae; genus Protopterus; species Protopterus annectens. The sequence goes on from NC_056744.1 coordinate 1,531,962,560, forward strand.
TTGGTTTAAGCTCCTAGTATTTAGCAGCATGACCCTTATTTTGTTCTGAGTGGTTAATTTCATGTTGATAATGTTGACTTTGAAACCTTGCCAAAAAAAAGACACAATGGGGAGGCAAGAGCCTTTGCCAGCAGCCAAAAGCCTATGGGTGCTAGGTGCAAACAGTCTCTGGCAAAGCAGTGAGGTTTGTCGACCATGGCTTCCCAGGCAGACAGGAAGTGGAGAGGGCATCTGTGATCTACAATCTAATTCTCTTGTCATCCTTTGAATCAGTGGGTCAGACTCACTCTCAGGGAGAGATACGTCTTTTGAGAGGTCAGACTCCTAATAAAGAAGGCTGCACTGAGTCATTTTTATAACTCTGAATAAACCAAAGGAATCACTTCAGCAGCTGATCTCAGTCATGTGAGGGAGCAGAGGAAAGCTAGAGGTTGATGACCCACCCAGTGTTAGCTCAGGTCTGTCAGATGTTTGCAGCTCTGATGGCTTTGCGTGTGTGCCATAATTTTTACGTGAAAAGACTTCTACTTTTTGGCTTATTATACAGTGGACATCCTGCTCAATAAAAGTAGTGGGGATCCCCCCCCCCCAAGTTTAACACCAAAGCAATTTTCCTGAAGGGACATCTGCTAATTTTCTGTTGTAGGCAGGAATTGAAATCAAACCAGAAGTAGATAAAAACCAGGTAGCAACTGAATGTGCCAAAAAAAAAAAAAACAAAAGAAAGAATATAAGGTGAAGGACCAGATAAAAAGGCAAGAAATGTGGAAAAAGCATAACTACAGTTATGGAAGAACCTCATGTTGATCAGAAACAAACTCAGGAATGGTTAAGGAGAGGTGAATTCAAACCAAGAAATGAAAGGTTAATATTGGCAACCCAAGATAGTGGGCTAAGTACATGCTGGTTTACAAAGTCCATTGGACATGTAGGAGAAATACATAAATGTAGGTTTTGTAAAGCCAAATTGGAAACAATCACAAACCTTGTTGCTGGTTGCGACATACTAATGGCAGAAGGACTGTATACTGAAAGGCATAATAATGTGGCGAGACTGTTGCACTGGGGATTGTGGAAACATTATGGTATCAAAGTGGCTGAAAAACACTGTAAATGAGCCACAAAGCATCATAGAAAATGATGACGTTTATATCACATGAGATCACCCATTATCAGCAGTTCAAAATATAGTTGCTCGAAAACTGGATATAGTGGTCCAAGAAAAAAGACAAAAGTAGCATTGATCACTGCAATCGCCAAATCCATTAACTACAGTGTCTTGAGTACAGAGAGACACAAGGTTATAAAATACCAGCATTTGCAGGTAGAAATGAGAGCAATGTGGAAAAAAGATAACCAGACAGTTACAACAGTAGTAGGAGCAACGAGTCTTAAGAATCTATAATCATATTTAGATATGTTACCAATACATGTAACTCCGTATGAATTTCAGGAGTCATTATTGGGCACATTACAGGTACTGCGAAGAGCACATTTGGCTGACATCAAAGATTGAAACAATACTAATTTCATGAACTTTGATTGTACTTTGACTTAGGAATGGGATCTATTCCCATCATGGTATTAGAAACCCAAAATATTTGGAGAAATTAGATAGGCAGCATTCAAGTCTTTTGCTCTAGATGGACATGCTGGGGGCTGAAGACATGGTAGCTTCTGAAGCTGCACTGCTAGTATTTTTGGGCCTAACAGATATGAGCTCCTCCAACAGGCTGGTGTCCTTGGACAACCCATTCCCTACCAAAGTCTTCTAACTCAGAGGGATCCTTTGCTTTCCCCTACACTTCTTGCACTTTTTCTAGGGAATGGTTGCAATGCTAAGCTGGGGTTAGATGAAAAGGGTGACTTCTACATGATTGAATTGCTCAGGTAGGCCAGAAGAGATTTCCAACTTACTCTTAAGTCTTTTGTTTAAAGCCCTGAAACTTTTAGCAGTGGTGTGCTTTAAACCAAGGAATTATGCAAACTTAACTGAACATCTTTAAACCTTTAAAGTTAATCTGCCTCTTAGAAGCACATTTACTTAATCTGGTTACAGTGTTCATGCCATACACCTGTTTTTGGTGGAATGCCACACAGACATCTACACAACCTTTATACAGGTGAGATACACATTCTGTATTAAAAGAACAAGAAAAGTCCTCAACAGGATACTTATCTACTCAATCTTCATTTTCAGGCCTGCACTTGCTGACTAACAGGTGCTCTCTTCTACCTTACGAATTAAATATTTATCAACAAAGTAAGACAGAACTGGGGAAGGTGCAGGTAGATGAAAACTTTATACCAGGTATGTCAGAACATCTGAGGTGACATTAACATCAGCCCAGTTAAGAGGGAAGGGTGCTTGGCTCTGTAAGTCTTGCCAAATGTCAGATTTCAGTCTGTTGCAGAGCAACAGTAACCTAAACAAAGAACATATTACTTGTTTATTTATTTCCACTTTGATGATCGGGGAGTTCCACTGGGCTCAAAGAGCCCATTTTCAGTGGAGGCCCGGGCAGAAAAGCTCCAATAATACATAGTACAAGCTCTATAATATGAAGTACAATACATAGTGGAAACAGAAACTAACTAAGCAAATTTTACATACAAAATAGCAAAAACTAAACAAAAGTTAAACAGCAGCTTGGAGAAGGATGTAAAGCATATTTACACGTTTAATGGTTGAGAACAGTAGTATAAGGTTAAATTAATACAGAGGGTTAAATCATCGGAGAATGATATAGAAGTAACATTAGCATGGATGAGTTCTTTATGCATGAATATTAGCATGAGTTAAATTAATACAGAGGTTTAAATTATCTGAGAGTGGTATAGAGGTAGCATTAGCATGATGGCAGTACATAGGGTTAATCAATAGTGTGTAACGAAGAAATGTTGTGTGTTATAAAGTATTTATATATTAAGCGGGTTAGGTAGGTGGAGTGCAATTGCATTTCCATTTTTGGGAGAGTTAAGAATGCAGCTGGGTTTTGAAGTGTTCAGAGTTCTTAGACATTCTTAGAGATGGAGGAAGAGAATTCCATTTTTTTGGCTAAGGAAAAGGATAGGAGAAGCTGACCAGCGGGACGGTTTGGTTTATAAACAGAGATTAGATTTTGATGGGTAGATCTTAGAGTTCTGTTTGGGGTGTATAATGTTAAGATGTTTGTTAGTGCTGGACATATAGTTGGTTTGAAAATAAGCTTGTGAGTGGTGATGAGTTGGAGGTAGTCAAGGTAGTTTGGGAGTTTTAGCCATTGCAGCTGGTGGGGAGGTTTACAGTGGTGAGTGGAGTATTTGGAAGTGGTGGTGAGCTTTGAGATTTTATTGTAACAGAATTCTAGTTTAGAAGAGATGGAGGAAGATAGGTTGGTTAGTAGGGGAGCACCATACATTAGTGAAGGTAGTAAGAAGGTATTGGCGAGGGTCTGTCTTGTTGAGGGGGAGAGGAAGTGGGAGTTTCTGTACAGCATGCCAAGTTTCTGAAGGGTTTTCTTTATATTTAGCTGAATATGGGTATCAAATTTTAGGTGTTCATCAACAGTAACTCCAAGAAGTTTAGCAAAAGGAACAACTTCAATAGTGGAGTTGGCAAGGCTTGTAATCTTGAAAGAGGTTTTGTCTAGGCAGATAGATTTTGAGGAAGAACAACTTCAATAGTGGAGTTGGCAAGGCTTGTAATCTTGAAAGAGGTTTTGTCTAAGCAGATAGATTTTGAGGGAGAGAACAGAAGGATCTTTGATTTGTTGGCATTCAAAGAGAGGTGATTTTGGAGCATCCAGTTCTCAGTAGTTGAGAAGGCAGTTTGAGTTTTTGTTTGGAGCTCAGGGAGGTTTGATGCTGAGAAAACTAAAGTTGAGTCATCTGCATATTGTACTATCTTAGTGTTAGGAATGACTGCATGGAAATCATTAATAAAGATATTGAAGAGCATAGGGCCAAGAATGGATCCCTGGGGTACCCCTGTTGGGGTGGGAAGGAAGGCTGAGGTGCCAGTCTTCCATTTTACTGCCTGAGATGTGTCAAAGAGGTAGCTGCTGAACCAAGTAATTGTGTTTTGTGAGAGGTTAAGATTGGAAAGGTGGTGAAGAAGGTGGGTATGGGAGACTGTGTTGAAAACCTTGGAGAGGTCTGTGGATACAACTTCTCCGGAGTCACAGGCATGGTTTATGATGTCTAGAAAAGCGAGAAGAGCTGTTATTGTGCTATGGCCAGGATGGAACCCATGTTGTGTTGGGGTGAGGAGTTGTTTATGTGTAATGAATGGCATGAGCTGGAGGTGGATGCATTTCTCAAGAATTTTTGAAATAGGGGAGAGAATCGCTATGGGTCAGAAGTTGGAGATGTTATTATTTTTGCCTCCTTTATGGAGGGATAGGATAAAGGCTGCATGCCACAGTTTGGGGACATATGATTTTTGTGTGGATCTGTTGATGAGTATGCTAATGGTGTTGGCGATGCTGTCTGCTGCAATTCTTAAAAAGAGTACGGAGATATTGTCAGGGGCATTAGAGCAAGGCTTAAGCTTAGAGAGAAGTTTTTTTTATATATGTGGTGGGGATGGGTTTAAGGTGGAATATGGGAGGTGAGTTTGGGGTGGAAGGTTGGGCAGTGGGGTTGATTTGGGGGAGGTGTTGTTGTTTGGGAATGTTTTAGTGAGTTCTGCTGTACAGTTAGTAAAGAAGGAGTTGAGCAGAGTAGCTATTTCAGGGTCAGATTTACTAGTGTCTGGATAAGGGTTGTTTTTGGTGCCTGGGTTGAGAAGTGAGTTGTTGGATTTTCAGAAATGTTTGGGGTTAGAGGAGTGGTTAGACTGGAGTTTGATATAGTATGCTTTTTTGTCTTGTATGATACGTGTTTTGGCTAAGTTGCAGAGTTGTTTACATTTAAGAAGGGTGTCAGGGTGCCTATTATGATGGTACAGTTTCCAGGTCTTGTCCCTTTGTTGCATGAGTGTTTTGGTATCTTTACTAAGCCAAGGGGTGGAATTGTTTTTTTTATATGTTTTATTCTTGGAGGGGCTTGGGAGTTATGAGTGTCTAAGAAGGTTGAGTTGAAGAATTCAACAGCACTGTCCAGAGGTAGAGTTTTTAGAGTGTCCCAATTTATCAGTTTGAGAGAATTGGAAAAAGTTGTAGGGTTAAAGTTGTTGAGATTCCAAGTATGGATATATTGGTGTAGATGAGGAGAGGAGGGGGTTGCTCTGTGGATGAAGGATAAGTGATCACTGATAGAGTCTAGTAAGATGCCAGTGTGGGGGATTTTGTTTTGGTGGGAGAAAAGGATCCAGTCCAGTATGGAGCCTTGGGGGTTATTTTTATTAGGTCTGGTTATAGCATTTGTGAGATGAGTGAAATTACACAGATTGATTGAAATGGTGGGGTTATTGGCAGCAATTTTGTTCCAGTCAATGTTCACATCTCCTAGGATGTATGTCTCAAGCTTTATATTATATGAGGCCCATAGAAGAATTTCCTCAAGTGTGTTAATGTTGTTTCCAGGGGGGAATAAGGCTATAACACAAATGCTTTTCTGGTTATTTAGTTTGAGATTTCCTATGACTAGTTCAGCACTGTTGAACTGTGGAATAAGATTTTGGTAGGGAGTGATGAAGAGTAAGCTAGAGTAGATTAAGGCTATTCCTCCACCCTTCTTTTTTAGGCGGTCTTGTCTAATTACTTGAAATCCAGGGGGTAGTATTTCAGAGTCTGAAATGTTGGGTTTTAGCCATGTCTCAGAGACAGCTGCTATGTCAGGTTGGGTATGGGAAAGCCAAGCGTAAAAGTGGGCTAATTTGTTTCTTAGACTCTGGGTACTGATGGTCAAGATCTTGAGGTATTTAGGGTTGGTAGTATGGGTGGTAATGGGGAGATGGATTGCTGCTGGTAGTAGGTCCTGGGTTGGGGTGTATGTCTCCTGCTAGGCATAGGCAGTTAAATGAGAATGAGAGCAGGGGTTTGGATTTGCTCCTAGAGTTTGGTGGGAGGTACAATAGTGCTTTGGGAATATGACGTTTCATTGAGGAGGATAGGAGTTTGAGTTTAAAGCAGAGAAGTGGGTTTGGAAGCACTAGAGAGGAGGATATAGTGTGGAAATGAGATGTGGCAGAGTTATGATGTTTGTTATGGGTGATGGTGGGGTGAAGAGGGGATAGAAAAGAAGGGGGTAGTTTGTAAGAGGAATAGGAGGTAGCATGGTATAGAGGTATAAGGAGTAGTAGGCTAAGGAAATGGATGAGAATGGTTTGAAGAGACATGGTGTGGTTTAGGTATAATGGATAGTTAGGGGTTAGGTGTTGAGGATGTAATAGGATTATTGGTAACAGTGTAGGAGGGAGGAGTATGGAAGTGTATCTAGAGCTTTAAGGATTAGGGATGGGGAGGGGTGAGAGAGTATTGGAGGATGGGAGGGGAGGGGATAGTGAGGAGATGAAAGTGGATTGGGTGAGACGTGCAGGAGGCTTATAGCTAGAATGAGTGGGGGTGGGTGGGAATAGGGGGTAGGGTAGAGGAGGGGAGCTGAGTGAGCCCACAGGGCAAATGGAGCAGGTACAGCCAAGGAAAAGGAAGAAGGCAAGACTGTGAAGAACAATCAATGGTTAGGTAGGTAAGCTCAGAGGTAAGGAAAGTATGGAGAATGTAGCACTTTTTTCTGTAGTTGTATGCATCACATAACACAAGTCTCCAGCCAAATTCCTTGTAAGCATAACAACATATTTAACATCAAACAGTTTATGTAGTAAAAGCAGTCACAGCTTCAGTTAGTCCCTTAGACTATTGTGACCATAACAGCATATGTAACAGTAAACAGTTTATGTAGTAAAAGCAATGACTACGTCAGTTACATCCCTAGACCACATAAAGTTAGCTAAGTACTTCAGTTGGAAAACATAAACATGCCTGTTAAACCAGGTGCACCACACACACATTTGAGAAGAGCTTAAATACTTGCAGTCACTTACTTGCAGGTGTACACACTGAAAAGGGTCTGGGGAAGCTTCCTCAACACAAGCAGGCCAAAAGATAACTTTCAAAATGGTGCCGCTCAAGGAGACCCATTAAAATAGACTAGTTAATGTGCATGGCGGAGGAGGGAGATACAAAATGGGGGAAGGTATAACCAGAAAAAGCAGGTAGAGATCTGGCCCGCCCCCTCACAGAAGACTGCAAAGAAAAGCAATCAGCATAATAAGTGGAAGACTTGGAGCTGTAATGTAAGTGTAAGCAAGGAAGAGGTAGAAGCAGGAAATTAGGAGTGTAAGCAGTTAGCTGCAGAAACACTACTTTATGACCTTGGTGTGCAACTAATACAAAGGAAGGTAAATCTGGGGGACAAAATACACTGTAAGTGGTACTTGCCTTACTTTACAAGTATTCAGTGTGGAGGCAGATCTATTTGGGACAAGATACAGAAAGTATATTGTTAAGTTATGCCACCCAGTGGCAATAGATAAAGCTATAGTTGCTTGGGGGGAGCCCTTGCAGGTGTGCATGCCGGCCAAAACAATATTTAAAAAATAACTAGTAAAATTTACAAATGTGCTGTAAAAGGAAATGTAAATAACCAGTCATAATGTTTAAAACATAACTGTTAAGGACCACATCTGCTAATAACAAGAACTGTAAATATCCAGTCACCTATGCAGACTTGTCTGGTAGGTATTCTTATTAAAAAGTGTTATTCTTGGCTTGCAATAACTGTAGGGGGAAGCCGGACCATAGCAGTGGTTTTATCTGGCAATGTTGCAGTTGCTGGGGGACTCAAGCTGTGATGATGCAGACAGACCAAGTGTGCTATGCAGACTTGTCTGGTAGGTATCCTTATTAAAAAGTGTTATTCTTGGCTTGCAATAACTGTAGGGAGAAAACGGACCATAGCAGTGGTTTTTATCTGGCAATGTTGCAGTTGCTGTGGGTGGGGGGAGCTGTGATGATGCAGGTAGACCAAGTGTGCTATGCAGACTTGTCTGGTAGGTATCCTTAAAAGCATTATTCTTGGCTTGCAATAACTGTAGGGAGAAACCAGACCATAGCAGTGGTTTTATCTGGCAATGTTGCAGTTGCTGGGGGGGCCCAAGCTGCGATGATGCAGGTAGACCAAGTGTGTTGCAGGTGTGCACACTGAAAAGGGTCTGGGGAAGCTTCCTCACCACAAGTAGGCCAAAAGATAACTTTCAAAATCAAACAATCAATCAATTATCCAACACATTATTTTCTCTTTGCTCCCTCCCATTTTCTGTCCAACTGAGTCATGGCCACTGGCATGTCTTTCCCATAGCCCTACATAAAGTGGACTGTCCTGTAATGTTCTACACAGGCTTAATGATAGTCATGTATGAAGAAGTAGCAATCAAATGTTTTTACTCTCTACCAGGATAGGGTACAGTGTAGCATATGTAAATCTATGCGTCTGCTAGAAAGTATATGTTGTGGGTGTAGTGTGTGTTTCTGACAACTTGCTGGCATTATAATTGCGTGTGTGTGACTACCTTGCCTCGAGTGACACTGCGTAACTGCATCTCTCACATACCGTACTAGTTTGTTAAAGAATTAGGTGGTTGCACATGAGAAAATGGTTACATTGTCTTACGATGCCCATATTCAACAAGCTGGCTTCAGAGATAGTACAAAAATAAATATTTGTAGCTTTAGGTTCTTATTATGTGATCACAAGGGGATGATAACATGAGGCATCTAGGACTGGCTACCTTGGAGTCTGTATCAGTTCAGACATATATCAAGAGCATATAAGACTAAATTCATGAGGTAATGGTCCTCAACGTGTAAAATAGTTGCTCTATGATCGACTAAGACCTGGGGAATTTTGAGTATTCAAGTCTAAGTGCTTGCATCTATACAGGGCAGTGGTAACTGTCGCTACATGACAATTTTATACTAACAGAGAAACTGATTAAACAAAAAATGGCCCCTGGCCAATCAGAAAATTATATGTAGGGCCCTCAGAAGTGCTTTTGAAGCTCAGAATGAAATCAGGCTAATCTCTACTGTTACCAGAGTGTAGTCCAAACCCTTTGTATTGCAAAATCACTAGCAAAAAGAAAGTGCAGAAATAAACAGTATTAGCCAACTAAACGAGGCATAGGAGGTGTCCTCAAAGTAGAGAAATCATTAAACAGACACTGCTAATTACAAAGGCACTTTAAAGTGATTTAACATGCAAGGAGATACTAAATAATGCAATAACATAGCAAAACAGACTGACAAGCACAACATTTTTTCAAATGATTTAAAGTGTAAGGACTTAGCAGAGTTAAAATCATCACAAAGTGCAATTTAAGCAGGTAAATATACTTATCTGCCAAGTATTTCACAGGACTGCAACATAAAAAAAAAAAAAAGAAATCTCGGGCATGGAAGCCAAGTGTTTGTACACTTTCAGAAAATGAGAAAGACACAGTAACTGGCAAAACAAATAAAATGATCCTCTTGGCCAATCACGAAATTACACTTAGGTCTCTCTGAAGTCACAACCATAGAATGAAACCAGACTACACAGTAAATAATGCAAAAATATTAGCAGATACTGCTAAGTAGAAAGATACTTTAAAATGAATAATTTAAAGTACAAGAACATCTTAAATAAAGCAAAAATATAACACTAACACAATTAGAAATCATCACTCTGTTTGAGGTGTTGCACCACCAGCTCCAACCTTTTCAGTTCAGTCTGCATTCTAAGGTCATCTGGGAATGAACTGAAATGATTTGAGCAGTGCTACATTTCTATTAGAGTTGATATGCATTACTGTTTAACTTCTGAATTATTTGGTTATTTCTGTTAACTGCTGAGTCATTTGATGGTGCTGAGTTGTAACTGATGTCCTATATGCTTTGAGAGCTACCTATTGTATTAACTGACAAACTACTTGTATGTCTATCATATTTCATGATAGTAGAGCTTAATTATATATCTGTAAGCATTCCTGTTGTATGCTACTGCTCTTAGAAGGCTCAGAGGCTGGACTTTTTAATTGCTTTTATAGAAGGCTGAGTACCTGCGGTGGTGGTGCTGCGGTAGCGTTGTTGCCTCACAGTAAGACGCCGTCCAGTTCGATTCTCAGCTAGAGCGTATTCTGCGTGGAGACATGCGTGAATGGGCGTACCTTTGTTGAAGGTTGTGCATCAGGCCTGGCAAGCCGGTACGTAAAAATCAACTGCCAATCATTAGCGGACCGGAGTTCCGCTCTGGCGACCCCTAACCGGGAAAAGCCAAAAGACGCAAACATAGAAGGCTAAGTGAGTGTAGTTCATGTTACTGTTCATATTGTTTAACTTAGCTGTAAAATTATTGCCTTAGAACAGCCATACTTGCTTTGTGCAATATATCCTGTCTGTATTCACTGCTGGATTGTACAGCTGTTATCAGTCAGAGGCTGCATGTTAATGCTGATTTTGTTGTGTCTAATGTATGCAATTTAATCAATTTTACTTTTTATCTGCATACCTTGCATGCTTTGCACTTAACACTCTGTAACCTTTGCACTAATTTTGCCTGATTTCATTTTATTTTTCAGTTGCATGGGTTTCTTTCATGCGTGACCCCCACCCTCCACTTGGAATTAACTACAATACACATTTTCCACTTCATCCACTGAAGCTGACTATCGTAACTAAATAAAACTCCAGGAAGCAAGAACCTGACACCCTACAGCTTTTCTGTTCTAATAGGTGAATTGCAACTTAGTTTTTGTTAGGTTTTAAGGCTTAAAAGGTGTATGCACAACATCAGAAGGGTTCCAGCCAATTTACACTAGATTGGGCCAATACCTTGAATCAGCCTTACACACACACACACACACACACACACACACACACACACACACACACACACACACACACACACACACACACACACACACACACACAGTCCCAAGCCTTTACTGTTTACATTAGTAAATTTTGCTTTTACTTTCAGCATAGTCTCTAGACTAATCACAACTCTCTCTAATTTACACTGCAGGCACATAAACAGGGCTGTTTGGCAGTTTTGAAGTATTCCAGAGCTACTTCAGTTAAGCTTTTGTTAGATACTGATAGTTTAAGCTCAGTACTCACCTTTAAACTGATCATTTTTTCAGGTCTTCTCCCTGTGGGGCTGAACCCTCTCCGTTCGCTACGCTCACTCTGCTCCCCACCCTCCCCCCATAAAATCAACCTTATACCTAGCCTGACCCCTCCCATACTTTTCTTCCACCTATCCCATAACCCCTCTAATTATTCCCCTATCATACCTCCTCATTATTGTACTCTACCTCCCCACCCATTTCTAAATAAGCCCATATAGTACTCCATCCTCTAAACTACTTCTATTCTGCTCATATTCTTTATCACACTGCCCTCAACCACCATCATGTCCATCACAACTATTACTTTGATCTTGCTTCCCTCACTTACACTCTCTCTCCTAAAGTACAGTTTTGTACCTACCATAAATGTAGATGTTTGAGTGTTCACACTGCTGCAGTCATCACACTTGGGTTATCCTGCCATCAGGCAGTCCCGCAGTCGGCCAGAGCTCCAAAGTCTTGGTCCGGCGTCGGTTGCTGTCGCTTCTTCAGTGCACCAGGGGTATATAAAAGGCATCCAACACTATTTTCTTCAGTTTTTCTTGCCCCAGATGTCAGGTGCCCCCAAGTAGGTGGGCAATACATATTGCCAATAAAACATGTAAAGGAAATACAAGGAATACCTTCAGTTACAAACAAATACACCACAAAGGTGTACCAGATAGAAAGGTATAGAAAAGTTCAGCTAGGTCAGAGGGTATGGAGGGAGGGTAACCTGGACTGCAGCAGTGTGAACACTTGAATGTCTACATTTATGGTAGGTACAAAACTGTACTATGTTCATCGTGTTACACTGCTGCAGTCATCACACTTGGGTTGAATCCAAAAGCTAAGGATGGGCGGTGGAATTAAACAGGGTTTGGAGAAGCTAGTAGGCCCTGCAGAACTGCAGTGGCAAAGCCAGCTCTGGTTTTAGAGTATAGAGGTAAGTGGTAGTGCTTGGTGAAGGTGTGCACTGAACTCCAAGTTGCAGCCTCCAAAATATCCTTGGTTGGTAACCCCCTGAGAAAGGCTGTTGATGTAGCTGTAGCCCTGGTGGAATGGGACCTAATGCTAGCAGGTACCATTTTCCCATGATGTGTGTAGCAGAAATGGATACAATGTCCTATCCATTTTGAAATGGTCTGTTTTGAGATAGCTTTTCCATGTGATTCTGCAGCATAGGATACAAAGAGCTGGTCAGATTTTCTGAAAGCCTTAGTTTTATCCAAATAGTAACGTAATTGCCTGTGGATGTCCAAAGAGCGCAGGAGCCTTTCTCCTTTGTTCTGGGGGTTTGGGAAAAAGGTGGGTAAATGAATGGTTTGGTTTAGGGCCACACTGGAAACCACCTTTGGCATAAAGGAAGGGTTAGTTCATAGAGCGACTCTGTCTTGATGAAAAATGAGGAAAGGGTCCACTGCCATTAGGGCCTGTAGCTCTGAGACTCTTCGTGCTGAAGTTATTGCTAGCAGCAGGGCAGTTTTCCATGATAGAAACTGTAAATCAGCTGTAAAAGCTGGTTCAAAGGGAGGCAGTGTAAGCTTTTCCAGAACAAAGTTGAGATCCCAAGTTGGTGTTGGTGCTCTCCTGGGCGGTCTTATGTTCTTAGCCCCACTGAGGTACTGTCTTAGCAGTGGATGTGAAAATATAGGAGGATCTGTGTTGTAGTGAGCTGAAATCGCTGAGGCGTGGATCTTAATAGATGAAAAAGAAAGTCCTTTGTGCAACAACTCAGTTAAATATTGTAGAATCTGAGGAATACTTGGAACAAGGGGATTTTGGCCTTTAGCCTGGTTCCAGGTGCAAAATCTTTTCCATTTGTCTGAATAGGCTTTCCTGGTGCTGGGCCTCCTGGCCTCCAGAATGACATCCATAACAGCTTTAGAGAGAGTGTTGGCTGGTTGCTTAGGTAATTTGTCATGCAGCCAGATTTAGAGTCTTGAGCTGGATGTGTAGAATTTGATTGTTTTGCTGTGTGAGCAGGTGAGGAATTTGAGGCAAAATCCATGGTGGGCCATGAGCCATGTTCCTTAGTATTGGGTACCACTGTTGGCGAGGCCAGTCTGGAGCAATGAGTATCATTTGTGGCCTCTCTAATCTGACTTTCAGCAGCACTTTTGCTAGAAGAGGCAGTGGAGGAAAGGCATACACTGTTAATGTTTTCCAACTGAATGAGAGGGTGTCCACTTTCCAAGCTAGTGGGTGGAATGTCCTTGTGCAGAATTTCCGAAGTTGGTAGTTTTGGGGGTTGGCAAACAGATCTATGTCTGGGAATCCCCATTTTTGAGTTATCATTGCAAATACTTGTGGCTCTAGTTTCCACTCGTGAGGATCCATGATGTTTCTGCTTAGATCATCTGCCAATGTGTTTTTCTTTCCTGGCAGGAATTGTGCTTGTAGTTGAACTTGGTAAATCAGTGCTGTGTTCCACAAGGTCATTGCTTGCCTGCATAAGGGGTAGGAGTGTGTGCCCCCTTGCTTGTTTATGTACAACATCACTGTGGTGTTGTCCGTCTTTATTAGGAGTTGTCCTGGATGTAGGAGGCCCTTGAAAGTTGTTAGGGCATTTTGTACAACTAGCATTTCTTTTTGATTGATATGCAGATGCCTTTGATCTGTAGACTATTTGCCCTGAATGCACTGCCCTGCCATGTGTGCTCCCCAGGCATAATCTGATGCATCTGTTGTTATAGTTTGCCTGGCTGTGGGTAAGGTAAAAGGCTGACCCTTGTTGAGGTGACATGCCTGAGCCCACCACAGAAACTCCTGTTAAAGGTAAGGAATGAGTGGTATTATTGTTTCCAAGCTGTGGCTGTGCTGAGTCCATATGCTTTTTAGGTACCATTGTAATTTCCTCATATGCAGTTTTGCAAATGGTATTAGTAGTATGCAAGATGCCATGAATCCCAAGGCCTGCAGAATTTTTCTTGCAGGGAGTTGGGTCTTTGTTGCCATCATTTTGAAGTATTGAGTCAGCTGTTCTTGCTTGTCTGGCATGAGGTAAGCCACCTGGGCCGTTGTATTTAAGCTGGCACCCAAGAATATTATGTTTTGAGAGGGCACTAGTTTTGATTTCTTTTCATTTACTGTGTACCCTAGGCAACTTAATAGGTGTTTGACAAACGCCAGATGCTTTAAAAGAATGTCCTTGCTTTCTGCTTGAATAAGGCAGTCATCCAGGTATGGATATATATGAATTCCTCTTTGTCTGCAGTACGCAATTACTGGTACCAGGCATTTTGTGAAGACCCTGGGCGCAGTAAATAAGCCAAAGGGCAGTGCAGAGAATTGATAATGAGTTGAACCTGCAATAAATCAGAGGTATCTACTGCAATTTTGTCTGATAGGGACATGCAGGTATGCCTCCTTGAGATCCAACGTTTCTAGCCAAGACTTCTAGCCCAGCATGGGAAGAAGCTGCTGTAGTGTTAGCATCTTGAATTTGGGTACTTGCAGATAAGTGTTTAGAATTGAAAGGTCCAGAATGGGTCTCCAAGCCTTGTCCTTTCTGGGGACTAGAAAGAGTCTTGAGTAAAATCCTTGTCCTTGCTCTTGTGTAGGTACCTGTTGAATGGCTCTCATGTCCATGAGAGCTATAATTTGTTTTTGAGCCTCTGCCTACTGATTTGGTGGCAGGTTTGGCATTCCTTTCATCCTTGGCAAAGTGTGAAAGTGGAATCTGTATCCTTGTGAGACAATATTTAGGACCCATTTGTCTTTTGTGATGATGTGCCAGTTGTCTGCAAAAAGTGCTAATTTCCCTCCCAAGGGAGCTGCCAAGAGAGATTTGCTTGGCAGTCTGAGGGTTGTCATTGTGTTTGTCTTCTGACCGCTTAGGGCCTGTCTTCTCCTCCTTTCTGGGTTGCAGTACCCCATTGTCGAGGCTTGTAAGGGCCATGTGACTGACCTCTGCCCCTTGGGCGTCTGTATTTGCCCCTCTATGGTCTGTCAGAAGCTGGAAAGGACCGATTTTTTGTTGGCCAATTTCTGCTGAAACGAGGGGGTTGAACCTGTAAAAAATCCTTGACCGTCTGCATAGATTTTGCCTTATCATCCATTTTCTTTAAATCCTCTTCTGCTTTTACACAAAATAAAACATCCTGCTGTAAAGGTGCATCCAATAACTTTGCTTTAACATGATCAGGTAGGGTTTGTTCTTTTAAACAAGCATGTCTACGTATGACAGACCCAGTCACTGCTGCTCTACAGGAAGCTTCCAATGAATCAAATCCACATTGTAAAGTATGTTTTCCCACTTGTTCAGCTGCATGCAACAAATCTTGCATTTCTTCGAAATCAGGCTGCTCTGAATGTGTGATAATTTTTTGTTTTAATTGAGTCATCAGATATTGCTGATATTTCAGCATGTGAAACTGGCAATTTTAAGGCCCTCATAGCTAGAGTAGCTGAGGTATATACTTTCTTTCCCCATCTGTATAGTGCTCTGGAATCCCTTTTAGAGGGTACAGGATTTTTAGCAATAGAGGCCTTAACCCCTTTGGGACCCTGGGAAATGGTTTCTGGATCAGCAACAGGGCTTTTATATAGGAATTTGTGTGAGTCAGGGACTCTGTAGTATCTGTCTGGTTTGGCTGGTGCAGGAGGTAGAGAGTCTGGGTTAAGGCTAGATTCTAAGTAAACATCATTCACAATGTCTAACATGGGAGGGATAGCAAGTGGTCTGTGCTGGGGTAGTAAAAGGAACTCACGGAGCCTTTTCTTAGAATCAGAGTAATCCTGGCCTTCCCAGTGGAAATGTTCCCTCATGGTATGTAAATTTTCCCCAAAAGAGTAGTCTTCTGGGGAGATGCTGAGGAAATAGACTCTTCAGCATCAGAGTCTTCATAAGGGGGAAAAGAGTATTGCTGTTCCTCAGAAGAAATTGAGACCTGGTCAGAGGAAGCATAATCTTCCTCCTGTCTTGGCCTTTTATCAGGAGGGGGATGGGAACCCCTGATTAGGGTAATTAAATCTTCAGCCATCTTAAGCATCTGTTTCTTAGGCATGGGGCCTTGTACTGGAGACTGCTGTACAGTCTTTTTTGTTTTTAAAGGAGTTTTCAGCTTTGCATAAGATTTGATGGTGAGTGCAGTTGGTCTGAAGACACCTTCTGCTGAAGGCATTTCAACTGCACCGGAATCTACTTCTGCTCTGGAGTCGGAAGGGGCTAAAGATGAAGGCTGCGGCGGCCTAGTAATCTCTGCTTGGGAATCGGAAGCCGTCTGAGGTTCTAAATCATCGGTCGTCAGGGGCTGCGTAGGCGCCTCACTGAAAACTGGAGAACCGGCGACTGGCCCAGCAGAGGCCTTGGAGTCTGGTTTGGGTCTCGGCTGCCTGTCCTTATCCTTACGTTTTTTATGCATGCCGGTCGTCGGTTGCTCCGACGGCATGGTATAATTAAATTTCCTACCAAAGTAATGCCGGGCGAAATCAAAACGACGCTTAATAGTTTGTTTATTAAACCTAGCACAAAACCGACAACCTGTGACGTCGTGTTCTGGGCCTAGGCAAGGTATATAATAAGAATGAAAGTCCTTATGAGGTATTTGCTTCCCACAAGAAATGCAATTGTTAACTTTTTCTGACATCGGATTGAGGCAAGAAAAGGTTCCCCAGTGGGGTACTTAGCTTTATTGAAGACTTCGGTCTGAAATTCAAATTGAAAATCTTAGGAGTCGGCCGACAGGCACTTGCGAACTGCTTCTACTTCGGGCACCGCGCGGCAAGAAAGACTGAAGAAAATGGCATCAGATGCCTTTTATATACCCCTGGCGCACTGATGTCAGGGAAGAAGCGACAGCAACCGATGCCGGACCAAGACTTTGGAACTCTGGCCGACTGCGGGACCGCCTGATGGCAGGATAACCCAAGTGTGATGACTGCAGCAGTGTAACACGATGAACATCAATAATCACAACTTTCCAGGCACCCAACATACCTCCTGCACATACCTGTACAACCAGCACCCATAATCCACAATATCAAGTTACTCAGACATCCACCCTAGCTTATTCACAGCTAATACCTCTGTACTATGCAAAGTGAAAATTCTACCACTCCAAAGACACTCCCCTTATCATACCACCAGCAGCAACTACACCATTTTTAGGAAAGAAAAGAAAAGTATAACCTACACAATTTGCCAAAACACTATTTCCCAGTGTGGTGATGTATAACCCAACCCAGGCCCAGCCTCTCTCAGCTCCAACAAACCTAGAAAATCTCTTATGCTATCAACCATAAACCTCCAAAACCTTAGGAACAAGATACCTGAACTCCATGCCTGGATTTCTAAGTACAACCCAGATATTATAGCAGCTACTGAAACCTGGTTGAAATCATATATAAAAGACACTGAATTTCTCCCCCCAAGCTACTCATGCCTGAGTCGATCGACCCAAGAGGGGAGGAGGAGTAGCAATACTTTTCCCTAGCAATTACACATTAATCCCCTACTCAAAACCAACACCCTTCTCCCCAGCCGAACTTGCTATCCTCTTCAATTCCTACTTCATTGACACCATAGCTAACCTAACCGCCACCTTTCCTACAGTTAACAGCACCACCACCAAGACAGCTGATGACCAAATCATCCCAGAAAACAAGTCTACCCTTAACCCTAACCTAAAATTCTCCCCCATACCCACCAGCACAATAAAAAAACTTTTACTTAAGCTAAAACCCTGTACTCTGGCCCCTGACAATCTAACCCCACACTTCCTGCAGCTAGCAGCAAACTCTATAGCTTATCCCATCAGCATACTCATTAACAGTTCAATTAAAGAATCCCTTGTCTCAGACATCTGGAAAAAAGCATTCATTCTTCCCTTACATAAAGGTGGCACCGACACAGACACCACAAACTTTCAACCCATAGCAATTCTCTCACCCCTCTCTAAAATACTGGAAAAATGCATCCATGCTCAACTCCTCAACCACCTGCATGAAAATCAAATTTTATCACCCACTCAGCATGGTTTCAGACCAGGACACAGCACCACTACCGCCCCCCTATCCTTCCTTGATACAGTTAACCGGGCACGGGATTCTGGTAAAATAATTGCTTCACTTTTCCTTGACCTCTCCAAAGCTTTTGATACCATTTCCCACACCATTCTACTCTCTAAACTATCCACCCTCCACATTTCTCCCCCTACCCTACAATGGTACAACAGCTATCTCTCCAATAGGCAGCAATTCACCAAATGGCAACAGTCTTACTCTCCCTTCCTCAATACTTCCACAGGGGTACCCCAAGGCTCCATACTTGGTCCTCTCTTATTTGGCATCTTTATTAACAACTTTCACACCATTCTCCCACAGTGCTCAGTAATCCAGTATGCTGATGACTCTGCAATAATATGCACTGCAAATTCCAGCTCTGAACTCCAGCAAATTACCCAGAATGCCCTCTTATCTACTGAATCTTGGATGCTTAACAATCATCTTGCCCTAAATCCAAAAAAAAACTAAACTCGTAATTTTTACTCCTAGGAAAATCACTCCAATTGATAAAAAACTCTTCACTATACAAGTCCAAGATAATACCACTATAGAAGTTGTCCCACACACTAAATTACTAGTTATTATTATAGATGAAAACCTTAACTTTGACCTACACATAAACAATAACATCAAAAAAACACACCAAAAGCTTGGTATGCTCTACAGGCACCAACATTTCTTAGCCTCTCTACTAGACAAACCCTTGCAACTACCTTTTTATTACCCTCTCTCCTTTATGGTGCCTCTCTCCTCACTAATATCTGAAATTCTACAAAATCCAAACTTGCTAAAGGCCACATTCTCATCCTACCACTGTAAGTCACTGAAACAATTAGGGTGGCTGGAACTCCCCCACCATCTCTCATTCACCCAACTAACTACTGTGCACAAAATAATCTACAGACCCACAGACTGTCCTGCTCTCTCAACTCTACTTGCCAAATACCATTCCAGCAGGCATCTAAGATCTGAAAGTCATCTACTTCTAAAAGTAGATAAGCCCACCTTACCTGCTGGTCAACTCCTCTATGCCTTCACCATCGTCAGACTATGGAACTCACTTCCGCCTTCTATAAGAAACACAGGCAGCAACACCACCTTCAAAGAAATGCTGAAAAATCATCTCGACTCTTCCTGGCTATGTTCCTGCTCTATATCCTTACCTCTCCACTCTCCTTATATGATTACTAAACTCCTATGTCCTTTGCTACTAGTGACTGATGATATTTTCTACATATTTACTTTTATCTTCACTTGTTGATACTGGTACAATAATACTGATCTCTGTTTATACCACTCTGATTGAATTCATTGAATTCTGCTTTAATGTATATTTTCTGTATATATTACTGTAATCAAACAAACTAGATTCCTGTTTTTATGCATATAGTCTGTATGACCTCCCCCATCTAGATCAGGGGAGGTCATCGTGCCTCTTTACTCATCCCTCATCAGGCCCATAATTGAGTACAATGCCCCTTTTGGGATGTACCTTACCAGACACCTGCAGCAACTGGAAAGACCCCAAAAGTACCTCACCAAGAGGATCAAAGGGCTCAAACAGTTGCCATATGCTGCCCGGTTAAAGAAACTCCAGCTCTACTCAGTGGCATACCGCCTGCTCAGAGGCGATCTGTGCCTGACATATAAAGCCATGTCCAACCAGGAATTAATGGACATGCTGCACCTCAGAAAATCCAAATCCCATCGAGCTACGCGCTCGAGAGACTTGAACCTCAGCACTGAAATAAATAGGAAATGCTGGAGGGACAGATTCATAATCCAGAGGCTCCCTTCACTCTGGAATAAAATCCCAGTCCAGGTTAGGCAGAGTCCCTCATTGACTCTCTTCAAGAGGAATCTTGATGAGTGGATGGGAGATCGTAGGTTTGCCTCGGGTATCACTTCTGTGTCACTGTTAGACAGAGGCATAGTATACTAACCTCGAAAAAGGGCATAGCAAAATTAATTTAAAATGGGTGGCGAAAGCCAAACATACTCTGGCTAGGCTTATAAATGCCCTAGGGCAGATAGCCTAGTATGAACCTATGAACCTGTATGTTACTATATTTACTATCTGTAACACTGTTTCTGCTTCTGTACTAATTAATGTTTATATTTTTTCTGTATCTCGTTGGAGCTTTTCCACTGAAAATGGGCTCTTTTAGGCCCAGTGGACTTATCCCAGTAAACAAATGCAATAAATAAATAAAATAAATTTGCTGCATGGTGTACACTAACTTAGCTGCCACCAAGGTAGCTTTGATCTCATATTTGGTCATACTGGCACACTAACTACCTTTCTATTTATATTCTTTTAGTAAGGTGTAGCACTGGCAAATTTTCATACTCTACAGAGAGAATAGTTGTGTAAAATATTACCATACCCACAGATGTCCTTCTCTTCTATGTTGCAGTAGTCTTTGCATGAGGGAGTCTCCACCACAGGTGACCCAACGTCTGGCCAGTATATGAGAGTTTTAACATTGCGACTACTTTGGATGTCGCATGTTTGGCTTAGGCGTATGTCGGCCATAAAAGCGACATCCACATGTACAATCCTCAGAAGTGAATCCCCCAGGAGGAATGACAGTGCAAGGAAAATAAGGAGGTTATTAGACATCCAGGGACAAGAGCAGGTACTGGGGGAAGGAGGGAGGTATTGCCCTTGGCTAAATGCAGAAGAAGAGGGAACCAATGTTGTCTTGGCCAAAAGGGGGTCACCAGCAAGATTTTTAGTTTGCCCTGTTGAATCTTGAACAGGACATTCTGAATGAGAGGAAAGGTGGAGGATGCATAGACAAACATCTCCTTCCAAGGAACTGATATGGTGCCTGTTATCCAAATCACAGGACGTGGGACGATGGCAAAAAAAATGAAGTTGTCTGTTCAGAGGGGAGGCAAATACATCTACTTGAAGAGTACCCCAGAGGTGGACAATGCCCAGAAACACATCCCTGTGAAGCATCCATTCGTGGGTTGTGTCATGGACCTGCTCAGGGAGTCTGCCACAAAATTCTGATGGGAAGAGATATAAACTGCCTGAAAAGTCAAGTGGTTCTGAACTGCCAGTTCCCACACCATGACAGCTAACCTGCACAAAATATGACTTAATCTCCCCCTGTTTGTTTACATACCAGTTGTCTGCAAAAAGTTTTAAAGGTCCTGGATGGAAAAGAGGAAGAAAAGCCTGAACAGCTAACATGAGAGCCCTCATTTATTTTATGTTGATATACTCCACCCTTTGAGAAGGAGACCAGAGGCCTTGTACCTTCATGGAAGCAAAGGTTTCCCCCCACCCTAGGTCACAGGCATCTGTAAACAACTCTTGACTAGGAATAGGAAGATGCAGAGGAAAGGCCTGGATTCAATGTCCAAATCTACACCAAAGTACTATACGAGCACTTATATAGACACATGGAATCAGGAATACCTGACAGGACAAAATCATCCTCTGCAAGGAAGAGTAAACCTGTTTGATGGACATCTGCAATAAACTATATAACAAAAGGAAAAAATTGCTGTCCAGGACCAAGGAGGAGCAGGTGCCCAATTGGAAGCAATCTCTCCTTAGCCTGAACAAGCAAATAAGAGCACTAGTGAAATCATCTAAAGCCAACTTCAAGTCCAAATTGGTCACATCTACTAGAGGCAATCCTAAGGCCTTCTTCATATATGCCCTCAATCTCAAAAGAAGCACCCAGATTTGTTTAGAACTGGTGGTCAAGGATACCACATACAGAAATTCTGTAGATATAGCCAACCTACTGGCTGAAAGATTCAGCGAATACTTCTCCCCACTGCCCCCTCCCCCATCATTAAATCAGGACATCCCTAGTACCTGCCTCCCTCCCCTTATCTCTAGGAAACAGGTCATCACTGCTCTCTCAAAGGCAAAAAATACAGCCTCCATGAGACACAATAAGATCCCAGACTGCATCCTACATGAACTCAGGCATGAACCGGTAGCACCATTAGGCACCCTATTCAACCAAAGCCTGAGCACTGGCTTTGTCCTAGCCAAGTGGAGGACAGCCACTGTCATTCTTTTATACAAAGGTGAAGCATCCACCAATCCGGGAAATTATAGACCCATCAGCCTAACCAGCCAAATTTGTAAGGCCATGGAACAGATTGTCATGGTCCTCATTAATTAGGACATTGACAACCTCCAAATACTTGACTCCACACAGTTTGGCTTTGTAAAGGGGAGGTCATGTCTGTTAAATCTGGTCAACTTCTTTGAGACAGTCACCAAAGCCATGGATGAGGGGAAGAAAGTGCACACCAGCTACCTTGACTTGGCCAAAGCCTTCAACACTATTTCCCACTCAGGCATAATAGATAAACACTCTCAACTAGGCATCAATACACATGTTACCACATGGGTAGCAAACTGGCTCACTGACAGACCCCACCTAATCAAAATAGGGGAAGCCACCTCAAGCAGTAGACCTGTAATGAGCAGCATACCCCAGGGATCGGTCTTGAGGTCTCTGTTATTTGGGATATACTTCTCTGAGGTGCAGGCCAAAACCAGCTGGCTATGGCTGACCAAGTTTGGAGATGACTGCAAGTTTGACGTGGTCATCAATTCCCCAAGTGATGTGGACATCCTCCAAGAGTGTCTCACCCAAACATATGACTGGTGCCAGGAACATGGCCTCAAGCTGAATGTCAAAAAATGCATCATCATCCTCTTTGGGGAGAGTGACGTCTCCACATATTATCACATTAATAACAATGTCCTAAGCATGCAATCAGTTGTGAGGGATTTGGGCACCCAGCTTGACAGAAACCTGACTTTTGACCACCATGTTGCTTCCATTGTATGGAAAGCTTTCTACATGGCCCACCTCGTAAGTAAGGGTATCTCATCCAGGGACAAGGAGGTCATAATGTCCCTGTATTCTTCCCTTACAAGGCCAGTTATTGAGTACAATGCCCCCTTTGGCATGTACCTCGCAAAGCACATGCAGCAGCTGGAGAGACCACAGAGGTTCTTCACCAGGAGAATCCAAGGCCTCAAACATCTACCCTATACAGATAGGCTAAAAACTGTGTCCCTCTACTCAGTTTCATACAGACTCCTCAGAGGTGACCTCTGGCATACAAAGGAATCTCAGACCCCACCTTGATGGGACTGTTGCATATCCGCAAGTCAAGCTCCATTTGAGTAACCCACATGCATGATCTCAACCTAGTCTGTGACATCAATAGGACTTGTTGGCGGGACAGATTTGTGTCCCAGAGACTCCCCCTCCACATCAAGTAGACTACCTCATTTTCCCTTTTTAAGTGCAACCTGGATAACTGGATGGGAAACAGAAAATACACCCATGGGATTCCACCTGTGTCCCTGCTGGACAGGGGGCTTTGAGTGCTGACTTGTCTAAACATGGGCTAAACTCTTGGACTAGGCTTATAAGGGCCTCAGGGCCAATAGTCTAGTAACTTCCTATGATCTTATGGTCCAGAGACATTTGGTGAATCCACCAAAGGAGTTCCTTTTTCAGGCAAGGAAGGAGAGAAACTAAAATATCTAATGGATGTGCATGCTGTAGCCAAACAGATTTCAGGTACCACTGAAACTTCCTTATGTGAAGTTTGGTAAGAGGAAGCATGGGAATGGTGGATGCCAATGAAAGAATGAAATGAGAAACTGAACTTTTGGAGGAGGCAGGGATGCCAGCACTAGATCTGCCCACAACCTGCATCCGAGAAAGATGTGGTCCTGTGAGGGGGTAAGGACTTTTTGAAATTTATTGTGAACCCCAAACTTTGCAGAACAGAAATAGTGAACTGTAGATTTTGTTCCAGCTTCTCTGGACTGGGAGCTAGAAAAAGAAGATTGTCCAGGTATGGGTAAACCTAGATGCTCTGAAGTCTGCAGTAAGCAATTACAGGAGCCAGACACTTTGTGAATACCCCTGGGACAATGGAAAGACCAAAGGGCAAAGCAGAGAACTGAAAGTGCGAGGAAGAAAGAAATGTAGAAATTTCCTGAAAACAGGGTGAATGGGAATATGAAGAAAAGCATCCTTTACATCCAGAGAGGCCATGTATTTATAATAAGAGGAAAGAGGGTTAGCAGGGACAGCATGTGGAAAGTAGGAACCTTCAGAAAAGTGTTTTTGATAAGAAAGGTCCAGAATGGGTCTCCAAGCGCCTTCTTTCCTGGGTACAACAAACATCTTGGAATAGAAACCTCTTCCTCTGTGGGGCAGAGGAACTAGAATTGTTCCATGCTGTAGCAAGTTCTGAAGCACTTTTGGAAAGAGATGTAATTGGTTGTGGTATACCCATGAATGGAGGTAGAGTTTTCCAGACCATAAAGTACCCTTGTTGAATGATGGAAAGAACCCATGAGTCGTGAGCAATGGATTCCCAAACTGGAAGAGATAGGGACAGACAAAGAGAAAGAGGAGAAAGACTGAGATAAGTGTGGCAGTCACAGACTACCTAACTTGCCTGGAAAGGGCTGCTTGTGGGCAGGAGCTGGCTGTGAAGGTTTAGACTGAGTGGGTCTCCTACCACCCTTTTTGTTTACAGAATTAGAAAGGTGAGCTTGCTTCCACACAAAACAGATCTTTGATGGGTAATTCCTTTGAAATTTAGGAACAGGCAAAACAAAGATATTTTTCAAGTCCAGAAGTTCCTTACCTTTTTCCTGCAATGACTTAAACAATTCTGCAACTGCAATCCCAAACAAGGCATTATTATTTAAAGAAGCATCCATTAATGTTGCTTTGATGTGATCAAGAAGTTGTTGAAACCATAACCATGAATACCTCCTAAGAACATAAGCAGATGTAGCTACCCTAGAAAATGTTTCTGCTGCATTATAGCTGTATTTAATGGAATACTGTGCAACCTGGGAAAAAGCTCCTAAAAGACATAGCACCTGATTTTTAACATCAGAGTCTGGAAAGTCATAAAGTGCTTGAGTAGCTTAGAAAGAAGAGCCAAAGCATATCTGGTCATATGGGTTTGATAAATAGTACAGAAAGCTAGAGTGGAGGATGTATAGACCTTTTTCCCTAGTCTTTCCATTGTCTTGCTCTCCTTATCAGAAGGAAGAAGCTTGGAGGATGGCAATAGTCTGGAAGATTTGTCAGAAGCAATAGAAATGACAACAGGATCTGCTGAAGGACACCTGAAAAGGAATTTGCATTCATCTGGCACCTTATAGAACCTATCAGGTCTTTTAGGGACAGGGGCCTGTAAGTCAGGCTTTGATACTGAACAGAATGCATCCAAAAAAAGATGATAAAACTGGAGGCACACTGGAAGGGGAAGGAGACTCCATCTGTAATAGGTCATAATATCTTTTCTGCATCTCAGAAACCTGAGAGCAGTCTCAATTGAAAAACTCTGTCATTTTAGCTATAGTGTCCCCAAAGGTTATCTCTTTAACTGGGGAGTCTCTGTGTCATTAGATTCTTCCTCAGAAAAAATTTGAGTGGAATAGGCCAAGGAATCAGCCTCAGAAGAACTCTCCTCCTCAGATGATTCCATTTCCATAACTCTTTTGAATGAGGAAAAAGTAACGGAGGAATAGGAACAGCTGAAGGAGACTTAAGACCCACGAGTGTATTAAACAACTCTTGAGAAAATCTTTCCTAATCTGATTGAGAGGTCTTAGGAGCTTGGTTTTCTGATTCTTTTTTTTAACTGCACATCTGCTTGATGAAAAGTGGAGGGACCTAATGTAGGCCTTCATTTGACAACAGATGTTGGAATCTCCTCCCTAACAAGAATTTCAGGGCTATCTCTAGGGCCTTCTGTAATAATGAGTCTCAGTACCCATATACTGTCAGAATGGATGTCTACATAGCCTCAGACAATGTGCTTAAGGCAGAATCCCTGACGGCCTTTAAAGCGGTACCCAATGAGGAACCTGAGCCAACCTCTGAAGAGACCTCTGGGTCTTGATTAACCTTGAGAGACACAGCAGAGGTAGGAGGTGCACACAGGCTCAACAGTAGGCCTAGACATACCCTCCATAATATCTCTAGCTAAATGTTTTAACCGCTGATTTTCTAAATAAATATTAAGTGAAGATAGATGGCTACATAATGTCTTAGGGGTGATGGCCTGGCAAACAGAGCAGGATTTGTGACCGTGCATATGGCCCAGACAAAACAGGCACAGGTCGTGACTGTCCTTATGTGGAATTTGTCTCCCAAACTGGCACTTGCCTTTTCTGGATGACATTTACCCTAACAACCAAAGCAGTAGAAACAGAAAAACCCCAACTGGACACTTATCTGTAACTGGAACCAGCAGACAATGACTTGGGCGAACAGATCGATGAATGAATATGGGATTTGAACTGGCAGCAGAAAAGTTCTGAGAATTACACATAAAAAAACACAGCAACTGAAGCTAAAATGAACAAATTGTGAATAGAAGACACACAAAGGACGGACCACTGCATAAGCCAATTTTCAGGTCAACATCTTTATTGATCCAAACCTCAGTTAAGCGCTTTCATTCTCTAAAATGGAACTTCATCAAAACTAATTTCAATTAACCCAGTCATCTTATTTAAATGCCAAAACCACCAATCAAATTCTCTCAATAAATCACGTCCAACATTAAAAACATATGAATAAAACTTGAGTAAAACTTTATAAAGCATTCACATTAAAGGAATTAAACAAAAATAATAATAATAAATATGAACCATCATACCATATAATACTTCAATTTTAAAACCAGTGCCAAAGAATAATCTTCATTCAAACCTGGTAGAACGATGGCATTTAATTTAATTTGCCGTTTCAGTTCTTTTAAATTTAAGTTCGCAGGATTGTACGAGCAGACATCGCTTTTATGGTTGACGTATGCCTAAGCCAAAAGTGCAACTTCCCACATACTAGCAGTGGTTAAAGCTCTTGCATACTGGCCAGATGTCAGGTCACCTATAGTGGAGAATCTCTCATGTAAAGAATACTGCAACATTAGAACAGAAGGACATCTCATTTCTAGTTGAGCAATATACATGGCTATATATTTAACTTATCCAAAAGTGTAAATATTTTTGGAAATATAACTGTTATACAAGTTCAGTATGTAGCATCCATATTGCTGTAAACCAAAGAATTTAGGACAAATAGGTATATATTCCTACCAGCTCCTACCAGGAACATGTCAAACTGTTGATGCTAATTTCACAGAAGGTGAGATAATCAAAGTGTATTCACCAAAACTACTTCAGTAACACTGGAGTATTCATCTTTCTTCACTGTTATGTAATTTCTGAGTTGGTATATTTAAATTTGGGAGGCATGGAGATCTTGACCCCACATGGGGAATGCAAGAGGGGGGGGGGGGGCTTGCCCTCAGCAAAAAAACACTGTTTTTGAGGTTTGTTTGCAGACGTTGTGAAGTTATTTTTGTGATTGTACCACTGGTGAAATTTGTGTCAATCTACTGACATGAATCCCTGTCACCAAATATGTGATGTTCAATATCTAGTCTAGCAATCTGCACCACTGACCAAACTTGACTGCAAGGGGGTGACTGGCTTTAACAGCATTAATTAAATGTGCACTGCTGCTTTGGATAATAGATGATTCCTGACATTACACTGGCTATCTCCAGAGTTATCAGTGCTCCCTAGTACAATGCCTTATGGTGCTATTTTGTCAACAGTAACGGAAACATGTCCAAAATGATTTAACACACAGATACAATGTTTTTCAACAGGGTGTTAATCATAACTCTCTAGGACTAACGTCCCCTTTACTGTTTTCAAGGTAATACTATCACTAGTCATACCAGTCTAGTATACTAAAACCACTTAATGTCCACAGTTAAAATAAGCAAACTGTTAAATATTTGTATAGTAGTAAGTTCAAGAGGTCAAGCCTTAGAAGGAAGTTCAAGAAGACATGCCTTAAAGGATTACCATTTCTAAACACCAACCTAATGAAATCCTATAATTTAATAGAACCCCTTAAATACTCCATCGTATTAACACAAAAACTATTTAAAACATTAAACTGATACAAGCCATGATGTTATTACAACCCTTACATAAAAACCCTAACCTTAAAATTAACAATCAGACGTTAGATCTAAAACACTTCCCTTGCCTAATAAACATAACCATACAAGACATATACCCATACTTAAATTGCTCGGCCCAAGAATTAAGAAACCAACTGAACCTCCCCAAATCATATTTACTGATACTGAGACAGATTAAAGAATTGTGTACGAGTTATCTCCATAACACCATCGTTAATAATGAGGACATAGCAACCTGTAACTCACTTTGGAAGACTCTTCTTCTAAACAAAAAATATACTTCATGTACTTATAAAATGATTAAAGACATTAAATTCCAGAAAGATATACTCATATCGGACTATTGGAGGAAAAACCTTCCATCCACTGATGATCATAAATTGATTCAAGCAATCAACTTAACAAGAAAATCTATATCCCTTCAAAAACTGGCTTTTACCCAACTCATGATATATAATAATGCATACTACACACCTACTATCTTACACAAATTTAACTCTAATAACTCCCCAACCTGTCCACATTGCAAAGATAAAATGGCTGACCTATTCCACATGTTCTGGAGCTGTAAATGTGTATTCAAACTTTGGAACTCCCTGAAACTGCAACTGCAAAAGACGGGCTATCAAACATCTACACTCACCTGGGAATTTATGATACTACACATCCCTCCAAATAGCATATCCAAAAAACAAGCAATCAATATTTTCCTTTTAATGAAACTTTATATAGCTACCAACTGGCTTAATTCTTGGGAGAACTTTAGGATATTATCAATTAAACATATACTAGCCCATAAAATAATTAACAAAGGAACCCAAAATATTAAATATTACAAACTCTGGGAACAGATTTTTAATATCATACTTGCATAAGTTACCACATGTAAAACTATTCCATCATAATTAAGAATTCTCACATCATCTTGCATTCATAAACTACAGAAATAGTTATTTGCTTGTAAGAATTTACCTATATTAAGCATATAGAGATAACCTGTTGTATTCTGTTGAACTGTGGAAACATCTATGTATATAGTGTAAATAAGATTGTTTGTCTGATTTACTTTCTCTTGTTTTAACCTGAATGCAGAACATTTGTGTAACATCCAATTATTTCCGTTTGTATATGCAACATCTCAGTTTCTCATCTGTTATATTGTAAAAATAAACATTATTGAAAAAAAACAGAAGACATGCCTTCAAAGGAGCATGCTATCAGTTGAGATGTCAAGAAGTTTACTCACATACCCTTATTATAATAAAGCACATCAAAACTACTTTATTTACTTAATGCATTAAAAACTTTCCCTAGAATTAATAATGTTCCTTTTAGAACTTGTGGCCATTTCACTTGTAATACTGAAGGCATTATATACACCTTGAGATGTCCATGCAACAAATTTTATATTGGAGAAACTAAAAGGTGTTTTAAAACTAGAATTTTAGAACATGTGAGGGATATTGTTAATAAAAAAGCAGAGAGCTCTGTAGCTGAACATTTTAGTTTGTTTCATGATGGAGAAAGTAAAGGTCTGCTAGGTACTGTTTTGGAAAAAATACAAATATCTACATTTGATGTTTCACTTATTAAGAAACAATTGCTTTTAAAAGAATCTACCTACATTTTAAAATTTGGCACCCTGTCTCCAAGGGGACTAAATGAAGAATGTAATTGGAGAGTATTTTTTTAATTGTATAATTATTTAATTGATGTATTTGTATGTGTATATATGGGGCACGTTTTTACTTTGTGTTATACTCTTTGAAGGCTTTGGCCGAGGTGTCAGAGTTTTATTAAACTTGTTGGATAAACTGGTGGTTGTTTCCTTTTTGCTACAAGGCAATTTTTCACTTTGTGCATCAATAAGTTTACTCACATACCCTTATTCTAATAAAGCACATGTCAAAAACTAGTTTACTTATTTTGCTAACTGTGGTAAAGCTCTGATCACAAATTAACAATTTCAGTCTCAGCCTGGACAAGATAGCAGAAAATTAACAGAAGAGGTATTTACACACCACAAAAGTATTATACTTAATAACAGAACTTTAACTCGACATACAGCAGTGTAAAACAGCTGAAAACAATATAAGCAGTAGTAAATATGTGCAGCAATATTAAACAATGTTTACAATAAAGATAAACAATTTGAGAAGAAATACTATAAATATAAAATAAAGCAATGCAGTTTATAAAATTAAGTACACAAGCATCTGCACACCTGCAGAGTGAAACAAACTAAATGAATTTAAGACTGACTGATGACATACAGAATGACTCAAATGGCTTATTTAGCCCTAGCTCTACCAACAGCTAAAGACTTACTGAATTCTATTTACCTCTAACTTGAGAGTCTGATTAGCAATTACACAATCTTACAGCAAAGAATTCCAGGTGAGATTCTGTCTCATAGCTACAACATACTTTGCACACTTCATAAGCAAGCCATAACTGAAAGCTTAATGGCTATTTTCTTTGCTTAAAAATGAGTCCTATGTTTTTTATTTCCATTGACTTGAATGTTAAGGTTCATGCTTCCACAGATGTAAAACTCTCGGGGGGGGTCCAAATAAGGCACTGTACCCCTTGACTTGCAGTAACATAACTAAGCTTTGAACACTGCAAATGGGTCATAATTCAGAAGTCCATTTCACTTTTCTATTGCTCCACTGCATTTCCACTGAAAGCATTTATCTTTTGTGCAGTTTGCATTTTACATTCTGCAAGGTTTATCAAAACTTTCACTTAATTTTTTTATGATAAAGGAATTATATTTCCTCAGCTTGCTATAGCTTTTTGTATGTTGCACTGATAGACAATTTAAGCTTCATTCAATCTATCACAGAAGGTTCAAATATAATCTGCTTAAGGTCATTAGTACTCATAAACACTAACAAAAACAAAAAGTAATGTTTTAATCTAGCAAATAAATATTTATTTCTTAGCTGCAATGTACCTAAACAGGATTTAGCTGCTTAGCAGCTAGCTCATAGATATAAACACAGAAGTCCCTGAGCAGACACATTGTGATTTCCTTACATTTACAAGTATTTATTTTCTAAGTAATGTACTTTACCTGCAAGACCTAGTTGACAGCCTACCTTTTCATGAAACAAACATATATTAGTGAACACAAAGCAGAAATATAATACCCCAGATGGTGATTTAGGCATGGAGGGATTGAGAGTATGGATCATGATGTCACAGCAGGAGGCTACAACTCAAAAAAAAAAAAAAAACTTTGAATCAGAAATGCTATAATTGTTATATGTGGTTAGGGTGGCATTCCATGATGTTCTTGCATATATCTACTGCAGAAAGATGGTTGTCACTTTAAAAGTGAAAACTGTTCCTGAAAGAAATAACTTTATAACAAACATAAAATGCAGTTAACATATACAAATAAAATACTTTCTTTGCACACATACAGAGTAAAATGGGAGTAAGACCAACCACTTACATGGGAAAAGGTTAAAATCACACAGTTCTGCAGGCAGTTCATATAAGAAAAAAAATATTTATATATATTACACACACACACACACACACACACACACACACACACGGTCACATTCTTTCATAGCTGACATGCAAGTCAAAACAGTAAGCAGTTTAAACAAGAAAACCCCACAGGGCACTTATCTGTAATGGTCAAAAGCGGTCGTCTGGACTTTAACGATCTGGAATTTGGTTGTCTGAAGAAACGTGATGCAGAAGTGGAACTGGCAAACGGGCGTCCGGTAGCTTGGAGCTACTGTCTGTGATGGTGTACTCAATTCTGCATTTTTCACAGATGGGTTTAGCAGATGGTAACTTACCTTCACCACCATGACTAGGACAATATTAACTGCTAAGATGGTGGCACAGACCCTATACACGAGTATGTAGATATGTGAAACCCCCCCACATGGCATCATAAGGGATGAGTGGAATGTCTGTCCTACAGTAAGGTCTGTGTAACATTATCTTCTCTACAAAGACTTTTCAGAGGATAACAGACAACATGGTGTAGCATTATCTTCTCTACAGGGACTTTTCAGAGGATAATAGAAAACATGGTTGGAGTTTGTCAGGTGTCTGCCTCATGACTCCAAAACTAGTTGCTTGATGTGATACTGCAGCATGTGGAGGAGCATATGATTCCCACAGAAAATAGAGGAGAGACACAACACTACATGGGTGGACTTTTTATGACAGTTTGTTTCCCCGAGGTTTTAGGGACCAATAAAGTACAATTGTGTAAAATCTTACCATAACTGTAGATGTCCTTGCCTTCACTGCTGCAGTATTCCTTACTAATGGGGATTCCCTGCCATGAAGCCCTCTGTCCAGCCAGTTTACAAAAGATTTCCATTGCGTTAAGGTACGTTGAATGTCACCTGCTTACACCTTGCATAAGGTAGGGCACAAAGGTGATGTTCAGGCGTACCATCCTCAGAACAGCTTGTCCCAGTAGGAACAGCAGTCCAAGGAAAACCAAGGAGAATCTGCACAGCCAGGATGGGAAAAAGACCAGGGGGATGAACGGAGGAAGTGAATACTGCAGCGGTGAATGCAAGGACATCTACCATTATGGTAATATTTTACACAACTGCACTATGTCCTTACATTCATCGCTGCAGTATTACTTACTAATGAGAGAGTGCAAAAGCTCAAGAAACCCAGGAGGAGGAAACAGCAGAGCCCTGCAAGAAGCCATGAAGAATGGCAGCAGCAAAAACCAACTCTGTCTCTGGAGATACCATCCAACTGGTAATGTTTGGTAAAGGTATGCACAGAAGGCCAGGTAGCAGCTTCAAGAATAGAATTAGAGTCTAAACCCTTGAAAACAGCACCAGAAGAAGCCACAGCGCTAGTGGAATGAGCCCTAACATGAGGAGGAAGGTTCTTGCCATGAAAAGTGTAACGAAAAGAAATAGCCTTTGAAATCCAAGTAGAAACAGTTTGCTTGGGAACACCCAAACCTAAAGACCTAGAGTGAAAGGAAACAAATAACTGGTCAGACTTCCTGACAGCTTTAGTTTTATCCAAATAAAATCTGAGCTGTCTATGCATATCTAAGATATATAGCACCCTCTCCCTGTCAGATTGCGGACAGGGAAAAAGGTAGGCAAATTAATAGACTGATTAGGAGACAACTCATTAACCACCTTGGGCATAAAGGAAGGATTAGTACACAAAGATACCCTGTCCTCATGAAATATTAAAAAAGGTGGACAAGCCGTAAGGGCTTGCAACTCAGACACCAGTCTGGCAGAAGTAAGAGCTAACAAAAGAACTGTCTACCAAGAACAATGTTGCAAGGAATCAGAATCAGCAGGCTCAAAAGGAGCCTGAGTCAAATTTTCCAGAACAAAATTAAAATCCCAGGGAAGAGGAACAGGCTTCCTGGGAGGTCTAATATTAAGAACGCCTTTAAGAAACTGCTTAGCCTCAAATCTAGAAGCTAATGGTGGAGTTAAAGGCAGACAAGCAGAAAGAGCTGATAAGTGGGCCTTAATAGAAGAATAGGCCAAACCAGCATTGAGCAACTCACACAAATAAGACAGAGCCAAAGGAATATCTACAGAAAGTGGGTCCAGGTCACGGGAAAGACACCAAATAGAAAATCTCTTCTACTTAGATAAGTAGGATTTCATAGTTGTAGGTTTCCTGGCCTCCTGCAGGACCTGCAGCACGCCCTCAGAAAAAAGGTGTCTATGAGGATTCAAAACCCTATCACCCACAGTGTCAATTGAAGTGTGGACAGGTGGGGATGGATGAGAGACCCTTTGTCTTGTGTGAGGGGATCCACACTGTGAGGTTAACTTGTGATGATTCCAAAGACATGCATCTGGAGCATTTCTCCCCGGGCCTCCACTGAAAACAGGCTCTGTGGAACCTAGTCAGACTTTCCCGGTCAACAAATGTTAAATAAAAATAAATAAATAAATAAATAAATAAATAAAATGATTCTTCTTGGTGAGATGCAGAAAACTCTGGCACAAAACACAAGAAGTTGTTTGCTCAAAGGGGAGCCAAAGAGATCGACTTGAGGAATACCCCACTGATGAAAAATGTCCAGAAACATCCCTGTGAAGCATCCATTCATGGGATTGAGTGAAGGACCTGCTCAGATTGTCTGCCACAACATTCTGATCTGAAGGAATGTAAACTCCCTGAAGAGTCACATGATACTGGATAGCCAGATCCCATACCAGAAGTGCCAGCTGGCAAAGACAGTAGGATCTTGTACTCCCCTGTTTGTTCATATACCACATGACTGTGATATTGTCCATGAACACTTTGACAGGCCCTGCAGAGAAGAGGGGATAAAAGGCCTGAAGAGCCAACAGAAGAGCCCTCATTTCTTTGATGTCGATGTGCTCCTTCTGCTGATGAGGTGACCACACCCCCTGAACTTTCAGGGAGCCAAACGTTGCTCCCCATCCCACATCTGAAGCATCTGTGAACAAATCCTGAGAGGGAAGTGGAGGCTGAAATGGGAGCCCTGGATTCAGAGACAACTGTTGAAGCCACCACAGACGTTCGACCATAAGACATGGGAGAAGAGGAATAGGAAAGTCTAGAGGATGCACGTGCTGAAGCCACACCGACTTCAGAAACCACTGGAACTTCCTCATGTGAAGCCTGGCCAGAGGAATCATTGGCATGGTAGAAGCCATGAACCCCAGAGCCCTAAGAAACTCCCTGGCTGAAAAGCAGGCCAGGGGAAGAAGAGTTTGAGTTTTGTAGGAGGCAGGGATGCCAGCATCGGCACAGTTTGAAACCTGCAACCCAGAAAGACATGATCTTGAGAAGGAGTCAAGGAAGACTTGTTGAAGTTTATTGTGAACCCCAGGCTCTGAAGAAGAGAAATTGTAATATGAAGATTTTGCAAAAGGACCTCTGGAGAAGATGCCTGAATCAGCAGGTCATCCAAATAAGGAAAGATTTGGATTCCTTGAAGTCTGCAAAAGGCAATCACAGGAGCGAGGCATTTGGTGAACACCCTTGGGGCAGTAGAAAGGCCAAAGGGCAAAGCACAGAACTGAAAATACCAGGAAGCAACAGAGAAATGCAAAAATCTCCTGAAAAGAGGATGTATCGGAATATGGAGATAAGCATCCTTGAGGTCCAGAGACACCAGAAAGGCCTGAGGGAGCAAGAGAGGAAAAAGGGACTGAAGGAATAACATCCAAAAGGAAGGCACCTTGTGTTCAGATGGGTGAGGTCTGGAATAGGTCTCCAAGTACCTTCTTTTCTGAGCACTAGAAACACTCTGGAATAACTCCCTTTCCCCATTTGGGACACAGGCACTTCTTGAATAGTACCCTGAGACAAGAGGCCCCAAAGAACCTCTGTGGGAAAAAGGAAGCTGTTCCCGAGAAGGCTGAGGAATGCCCATAAAAGGAGGATGAGAAATCCAGACCATAAAGTTCCCTTGATGAATGACTGACAAAACCCAAGAATCCTGGGGGAACTGGAGCCAAACAGGAAGAGAAAGATAAAGAGACAGATGAATGTGGCTGGAAATGGGTGGATAGTCAGACAACACCTGGTTTGTCAAGAAAGGAAGGCTTAAGAATCCCTGCAGTCTGAGTGGCTTTAGCAGGAGGAGTCCATTTACTACCCTTTTTACCTTTAGAAGGAGGGCGAGACTGTCTACGAACAAAGGCTGGCTTAGAAGAGTAATTCCACTGAAACTTAGGCACAGGAGAAACAAAGACATGCTTAAGCTCCTGTAAAGCCTTCCCCTTATCCTGAAGAGACTTAAATAAACCAGCAGCCACTTCACCAAACAAGAGAGTATTATCCAGAGGAACTTCTAGCAACTTAGCCTTAATATCATCAGGCAAAGGTTGAAGCCGAAGTCAGGAATATCTCCTCAGAACTGAGCCAGAAGCAGCAGCCCTGGAAGAGGCATCTGCAGCATCATAACTACACTTGATAAAATGCTGAACAACCTGAGACGCAGTCCCAAGAAAGGAAAGAGATGAAGATTTACCCTCAGAAGAAGGCCTGAGAAAGAAGAGCCAAGACATACCTAGAAATATGGTTCTGATAATTAATAATCCTAAAGGCCAGGGTAGAGGAAGTATAAACCCTCTTACCCAGCCTATCCATGGTCCTACTGTCCTTGTCAGAAGGCAGTAACATGGATGAAGGAAGCAATTGAGATGGCTTATCAGAGGCTACAGACACAACAGAGAGGTCAGCAGCAGGACATTTAAACAAAAAGGAACAATCCTCAGGCACCCTGTAAAACCTATCAGACTTCCTGGGAGCAGGGGGCAAAGAATCCAGCACTTGAGAGGCAGTGGAAAAAACATCCAATAAAGCAGGCAAGACAGGAGGAATTGCTGCAGGTTTAGGAGATTCCATTTGTAGTAACTCATAGTATCTCTTATGGATATCCGAAACCTGGGCACAATCCCACTTAAGAGCTCATCATCCTATAGATCTTATCTCCAAAGGAAATTTCCTCAGAGGGATTATCAACAGTATAAGAATCCTCCTCGTCAGACCTGTAGTCTAAAGAAGAAGGAATCTGAGCAGAATAAGCAAGGGAGTCATCATCAGAATCCACCTCAGAAGAGTGGAATTCTCTGGGCCTTTTAGTGGAAGAGGTGGACCAAGGAGAAGCAGGAACTGAAACCCCTTGAGGAGGCCGCAATGACAGTAAAGCACTAAATAACCCCTGAGTAAAGACCTGCCACTCACTTTGTGGATCCCAAGGAGCAGAAGAAACATGGTTAGTTTTCTATTTCTTCTTCAAAAGGACAGCCATCCTGGAAACCTGAGAAAACCCAGACTCAGGACAGCATTCCCCAACTGCAGTAGGACCCTCTTCCTGAAAGAGAAACTTCTGAACTCCATTAGACCACTCGAAAACAGTCAACTGTGGTTTCCTCTGAACGCCCAAAACAGAAGCCTGCAAAGCCTCGTCGGACATGCTGCCTGCCAAATCCTCACTGGCCTCCAACCCAGATGTGGTAGAAGAATCTGACAAAACAACCAGGTGAGCCTCCGGGTGCATAAAAACCTCAATAGAAACACCTGGCAGAGGTTGGACAGTGACAGATTACGGTCTTACCTTATGCACCTTCTTCTTCCCAGACGGCTGACCCTTGGGGCAGGAAGTTCCATCCATAGTACCTGCAGCAAGAAGCTTAAATCGCTGGTTCTCAAGGTACAAGGAAAGGGAAGAAAGCATACTACAAAGAGTTTTGGGGGCAGATGCCTGACAAATTGAACAAGACGTATGGTTGTGAGCAGCACCGAGGCAAAAAAGACACTTACAGTGATGGTCTTTATGGGAAATCATTCTCCCATACTGGCATTTAACCTTCCTGGATTACATTAACTCCAAACAGCACTAAACAAAACAGAAAAAGTAACCAAAAAACCAACTGGGTACTTATCTGCAACTGTGAGGACTCCTGCAACAGGACCAAGCACAGAAAATCCAACAAACAGAAAAACAGATGTATGCAACAGACCGACATTTAAAACAGCATTCGGACTGGCAGCAAAAAAGTTCTGAGGTCGGTATGCCTGAACGTCACCTTTATGCCCTACCTTATGCAATGAGTAAGCAGGTGACATTCAGCATACGTTAAAGCAACGGATATCTTTTGTAAACTGGCCGGACAGAGGGCTTCACAGCAGGGAATCCCCATTAGGAAGGAATACTGCAGCAGTGAATGTAAGGACATCTATACTTACTTTGCTATTTAGGTCCTGCCTGATAGTGCATTGCAGTATAACCTAAATAGTGGCAGCAAGATATTTGTGGTCTGTACCATGTTACACTATAACACTGCCAGATACCAGAGGCATCATTTGGGGAAATCAGGTAATAAGTCATCAGAGGAACTGACAACAGCAGCCCACGTGCAAGGCTGAGGGGTCACAACACATTATAGTGCTAGAAATGCAGCAGCAGCAGCATTTGGTACACGATTATAGGATGTGATACAGAAAATATACAATAAAAATGATGCACATGTCATTTCAAATGTCAGATAAAGTGGAATGACTAACAGTAAAGTCCTGTTGCGCAATAGGTTTAAGTAAAGTTATTGGATCAGAAAATACTCCATACCATTAATCAACTCATTACTTGGAATATTTAGTTAATGTTGCGATTGTTGTAATTATTTTTTGTTATTGAACAAGTGCAGAAAGATGTTCAGGGCAGGACAATTAAAGAACATTTAGATCTAGTTGAATGGAAATGGCAACTTAAATTAAATGCTGTGTGTTTTCCAGGATTAAATGATGTACTATTAATCCAGTTTTAAAACTGAAATATAATAATGGTTTTACTAAAGGTTTTGGGTAAAAAAATTTTTATATGAATTTAATGGTTGACTGGTCACATGGTTTTAAAGGGTCTATACTATATGTTCGAAGTTTCAAAACTTCGAACGTTAAATAATCAAATTTAAATGTTCGAAGTTTCAAACATCGAACATATAAAAACAAATGGAACTTACCTGACAAGTGTAGGCAGGGGGCAAGCCCTATAGTGTTATAAAGGGAAGATTTCCCTTACTGCACTGTAGTGCGGTCTCAGTGTTGGTATATTTAAAGAGCGGGGGGGGGTGCAGGGGGACTTGCCCCCCTGTCTACAGCAGTTAGTTTTGTTTCTTTTTAACATATATTCGAAGTTTTATAACTTTGAACATTTAAATTTGATATTTTAATGTTTGAAGTTATAAAACTTCGAACATATGATATAGACCCTGTTTTAAAACCTTTTATTTAATGAGCTCCAGATGTGTGCACTTTATTTATGAGTTTGTTGATTTATTGGTTCTACAGTTTGTTTTTGACACACAGCTATATGCCTAAGGTGGATAAAGCTAGAAAGATCAACATCAACCTAGTTTGCTCCATTTTCTACATGGGGTCAGGGAGTAGTGTCAACTGTCACCATCTCTCCCGATTCAATGCCATTCTCCTACCTTCTTTGACACTCATGCCTGACTGTCACAGATTTTCTCTCACACAATCTGTCCACCTCTTTGCTGGATGCCCTTGTTTCCTCTCGTCTTCTTTCCGTCTGTCCCAAACCTTTTTTACCAGACTGTTGTCTGCTTTTTTGCACATGTGCCTGAACACTGGTACTGTGTTCTCTCTGACCTTGTCTGCAACTGGAGCTACTTTGGCTTCTGCACTGATGTCCTCATTTCTCATCTGTCCCACAGTATGCATCCTACCACCCATCTTAGGCACTTCATCTCCATCATCTCCAGCTTCCTCTACTGCTCTACGTTTACCACTGTTTTTGCACACTATTTTTCAGCTTCTTTGGCATTTTTCTGTCAAACCCTACCCCTGACACTATGTGCCTATTGGTTGCAGCCCTCTGATTCTAGCTTTGACCTCCTCATTCAGAGTTCCCTTCTCCTCAACCATCCCTCACAGATACATGAAGCTATTAACTTATTCCACTACTTTCTCTTCCATCTCAGTTCTCAGCTTCTTCTGATTTCCCCATTTATTGCCAATACAGCTGTCTTACCTGTAACTGTTTCATTTCATGTGCCTT
Organism: Protopterus annectens; assembly: GCF_019279795.1. Lineage (NCBI taxonomy): Eukaryota > Metazoa > Chordata > Ceratodontiformes > Protopteridae > Protopterus > Protopterus annectens. The sequence goes on from NC_056744.1 coordinate 1,532,002,219, forward strand.
CAGTTTTGCATTCCATTTCCCTGTTCTTGATCAGAGTCTGCATGTAATGCCACACTGTTTGCATACAACAACATTGTTGACCATCCCCTCAAACTTGTCAGTAATGCAGTCTATCACCAGTATAAACAGCTGTGGGATCAGGACTGAACTCTGATGCACACCCACTCCCAGTAGGAAGCCATCTGTGAGACTGAACAATGTTCATACTTGAGTCACAAGGTCTTTTTACATCGCCTGCACTAATTCTACCAATGTTTCTGAGACTTTGTACCATTATAGGACTGTTCATATCAGCTTTCTTGGAACCTTGCCATATGCTTTCTCCAAGTCTTGGAATGCCCAGCTGGACTCTGTCATCATTGCTAACTTCTTCTCAGCTATCTGTCTCACTGTAAACATTGGGGCAGTTGTGCTGCTTGCTGATCTGAATATGAATGGCTTATCTCTCATCTTACTTTCTACTACTCTGTGTAATTGTTTATCAATAACATTTTCCAGGACTTTCATGCAGTGTTACAGGAGTTTAAAACCTCTACACTGTCCCCTTTGTTCTTGAACACTGGCACTAGTACACTTATTCTCCAGTCATCAGGGATATGCCTTTCTCTCTATACCCTCAGAAGCCATTTTTCCCCTATCTCACCCAACATATTGATAATATCTGCTGTGACCTCATCAAAGCCTGCTACCTGCCTTGGATTCATTTTCTTCAGTGCTGTTCTTAATTTTTCTAGTGTGGATTCCTCTTCTTCTTTCATTGTGGGCTGTGTCTGAGGCAGTACAGCTTCTGGGAGGTTTCTTCATTCAGAAGCTGCTGGAAGTCTTCCTTCCATCTGCTTTTAATTTCCTGTGGACTAGTGAGCAGCTTGTTGCAAGCATCCATTATGAAAGGTGTTTGACTATCTTCTTTATCTTTCTGTCTTTGCCTTGCAACCTGATAGTGTTGTTGTAACACCTGCTGAATTACCTTTCGGAAACTGTTAAGAGTGTCTCTGATACCTTGTTCTTTCCTACTGCAACTTCTCTCTTAGCCTCTGTTAGCCAAGCAGTATTGCTTCCTAGCCCAGTCTTTTTCATTTCGCACTTTTTTCCTGCACTCCTCCTTTCTTTTGATAACTTCCTGGATTTCTACATTTCACCACCAGCTTTCCTTATGCATGTTATTTCCATACCTGGCTCAGCCGCATATCTTCTCTACAATTCCTCACACATGCTGTTTTGAGGTGCTGACATTCAACTTCACCTACTTCCGCTACCTCCTGATGGCTAGAGCCCTCAGTAATTCCTTCAACTCCTAAGCTTTCTTTCCAGTCAACTACCAGGTCTTCAGTCTCATCTTTGTTGACCTTAGAGCTTTCTCTGACCACTGCTTGAGCTGACTGTGGTAATCAGTGGTTTATGCAGTGGGTTGACTATTTCACTAGGGAAGAGGTTCCAGTTGTTGATTATACTGCAGTATCCTTTTTCCTTACTAGGAGGAAGTCTACCTGGGTTACATGTTGGCCACTCTTGTATGTGATCTTGTGACTGTTGCTCTTGCTGAACCATGTATTGGCCACCATAAAGCCAGAGATACATCTAGAATGACCCTTCCTTTTTTATTCCTGTTGCTCCACCCATGTGGACTCAGGCAGCCCTCATATCCTGTTCTATATGTCCTGTTAATGTGGAACGTGGTGGCACTCTGCTTAGAGCACAATCTGAGACCTATTTTCCCTGTAGTATAAGCTAGGCAGATACCTGAATGATTTAATGTCAGTGCAGCAGTCACATCAAACAGGTAGTGCGCTACAGTATTGGTACATGTGCCTATTAACCCAGTGCATCCACTTCAGGCATCCATGCAGCTGACAGCAGTCCCCCCCCCCCCCACACACACACACACAAAACCAGGCATGAGGACTGTGACTTTCTCTGGACAGAGATACCAGGAAGCAATCATCTGTGCTGGTAGTTCACCCTCATTGGCTAACTTGTCCTTGGTGATTTCCTATGCCTTGATGTTTGCATGCAATATGTCAACCACTGTGTGATGCACCTGTAGAAATGTCTTATTATGACCTTCCACATCCTGTACTAAGCCCTGCCAAATTTTGTTTATGGAAAGCCTTGTCTACATTGCTGTTTTCAAGGATGCACCTGCATTGTGCATGTAAGACCTGTAGTAGCACCTCTGTTGCTTGTGCAGTGAACATTTTCAGCCACTGCCACTCCTTCAGTCCCATGACAATATCTGGACACTTGCGTGTACAAATGCAGATCAGTATGTATCTGCAAGATGTCACTGCCCCCAACCTGCACTGCCATTATATTGCAATATGGACCATTTGCCATAGTGAGGCAGTGCTGAGAATTCTACCACAGTGTGGCATGCAGTGGCACTGTACTTACAGCACAAGCTGGTATCTACGCCCCCTGTAGCATATGTTGTGTTCATTGTGCTGTAAAGACTTAACAACATGTTCTAGCCTAACTCTGTACCCTGTATAGGCAACCCCCCATGTCTTCTAGCCTGTTCTTTTCTCCATACCCTGATACAGTGTCCACATGCAATACTGCTATGTATCTTGCCTTGTACTGGAATCCCTTTAAGTGCTCCCTACCCCAAGCAGATCTGCCAACAGCCCTACCATGTATTTTGTACCTTGCTATTCTCCCCCACTTTCAAACGTTAGTCTCTTATCTTGTCTAATGTTGCTGCATACAACAAACATCTTCATTCTCTTCCTGTTGTGCCTAAGCCCAATACAGTCTTATGGGACATTATTAATACTTTTGTCGGCAGATAGTAGAATCTATAATCTTCTATTTAATGGTTCCTTAAGTTATTCATTGTAACATGGTCTTTAGCATACTGATGACTGTTTTTTTTTATCAACCTTAAAAGCCTTGCAGTGCAATTATTATGCTAATAAGGTGAATATTCTTGAATTGAGTCGATGACATGATGCATTAAGCAGCTCTATTTCAGTCTGCTAGGAACATGTCTGCCCATTCCCAGTCTGGAAGTTTGTATACATCAAGTATGGGATAGCCATCTATGCTATTGTTTAATGCACAGTGCTGTAATGAACTATGTCCACACAATTGCTGAGCACTGCATTACTGTGGTCACACTAGAGTTTATCATATCGGGTTAGGTGTCTGCACAACTGTTAAGTAGCATTTCTTCACCATGAATGGTGGCTGAGCTACCATTTTTTTGCATAATCCTACTATGAAGTGTGTCCACTTTACTGTTTAGTAGCATCTTGTTAATATAAGGGATGGTTACGCTAGTGACAAGCTGCAACATGCTACTGTGGAGTGGCAGAGCTGATGACCAGCTGTACAGTGTTACTGTAAAGTGTAGCCAAATTACTGTTCAGTAGCATCCTGCCAGTGTTGCATCATGCACTGCACGGCAAGAAAAGCTGATGTAATGGTGTCGGCTGCATGTTTTATACCCCCTACGATCTGATATCATGGAAGAAGCGACAGCATCTGACGCAGAAATCCCAAGACTCTGGTATTCAGGCCAACTGAGGGCTTCCTGCAGGCAGATAACCCAAATGTGATGACTGCAACAGTGAAACACGAAGAATATCCTAGTGTACAGGTACATTAGTGCATTATATGCTGCCTTTCTTCCCATCACACTATGTACAGTCTGAACAGTCGTGAGCACCAGCATACTATTTTTCTCCTCATTCAGACATGCATTATGGATGCGTTCTCTTTAGGCATTTAGCTTGACAGGGCTTCTTCATGTTGCCACAGGAAGTAAAAGATCTTTATCCATCTGCTGCACAGGGAACGTAGGGACTGCCTGCTGGGTGATTATATGGCCTGTTTTATAAAGCAGATATCTGGCAACAGCTTGACAAGATGCTGAATAATGCAAGTGGTACCATCCACTATGTCAAACAATTCAGGCACAAGTTTAGTCACCTGTGGAGGCACCACACAGATCTTCTCTGCCACTGGAAAGAAAATGTTAGGGAGTTAGGGAGGGGGGCAGAGAGAGTTGTTTTTGCAAATAGTGTTGCCCTAGAGAGTTTTTCTAAATAGTGTTGTACATTAGGCCATGCACTTACAGCTGCCACTTGCTTCAGTGGCCAAGGATATGCTGAGCTGATCAGTGTGTGCACTGTATTTTTGCATCAGCTTTGGAGTTGGAGGCAAACAGGATGGTCCATCAGAAAGGAAACAGCATGCTCTCCAGGTGGAGGAGTAAGTATTAATTAGCAGTTTTATAACATTTCACTAAAGTGTATCACATTTTTTTTGTCTTTATTCTGCTTTATTGCTGGTTAGTTTTGTCCATTCTTCGCTTATTTTCTTTTTCTACAGGATCAGCTGTGGTGTAGGCAGTGGTGAAATGAGCACTGCGCTCTGTGCCAGCAACTGCACCTTCTGACAGGTCCTCAGCAGCTCCCAGTCCTGCATCTCTACTAGGTGACAAAGGTCTGCAGAAAGTACAGTTGTGTACACTTAACATAGATGTAGATGTTCAAGTGTATTCACTGTTGCAATCCTGACTTGTGAGATTTCCTGCTGTGGAAGCCATTTGCTGGCCCGACTACCAGAGTAAAAAATCTCTCTCCTCCTAAGGCGTGCGGATGCCCTACCCTGATGCCAGTATGCTCGGGTATAATGGGAACTGACCAACACCATATCATCAGTTTTTTCTTGCCCCTTAGTAGGTAGTAGCCCCCAGGATGAGCCATAAACAAGGGATAAAGGTAGAAAAAGAGGCCTGCAGAAAAAAAACCTAGAGGGTCTTCTGGTTAATAAAGAGAATTAAAACAGACTAGTACTGTAGACAAAAGGGGGAAGGAGGGAAAGAAAGAAGCCTGCAACAGTGAATACACTGGAACATCTACATTTATGGTAGGTGTACACAACTGTTCTATGTTCTTCGTGTTTCACTGTTGCAATCCAGACTTGTGGGATGATTCCCAAAGCTGAGATGAGGGTGGAAGTTAGATTATGGAGAAGATAGGATGCCCTGCAAGATGGCAGTGGCAAATCCTGCTCTAGACTTAAAGGCTGATAAGTCATAGTGTTTGGTAAAGGTGCACAGATGACTAGGTAGCAGCTTCCAAAATGGCTTTGGTAGATACTCCTTTCAGGAAGGCAGCAGACATAGAAGTGGTCCTAGTAGAGGGAGTCCTTACAGTGTCAGGAGGCTTTTTAACATGACGGCTGTAACAAAAGGAAATACAGTGCGAGATCTACTTGGGAAGTAGTCTGTTTGGAGACTGGTTTCTCTTCACAGCCAAAGGCAAAAGAGTTGGTCTGATTTTCTTAAGGATTTAGTTCTGTCAAGATAGAAGTGTAGCTGTCTGTGCACAAAGAGTGAAGGATCCCTCCCTCGTGTTCTGAGGCTTGAGGAAGAAGGTGGGCAACTGCATGGCTTGATTCAAGGATGTGTCCATGACTACCTTGGGCATAAAGGATGGATAAGTCATGAGTAATACTCTGTCTGGGTGGAAAATGAGAAATGGCTCCACTGTCATGACAGCGTGTAGTTCAGAGACCCTCCTAGCTGAGGTGATAGCCAGTAAAAGGGCAGCCTTCCAGGTTAAAAATTTTAAATCAGCAGAATCTGCCAGTTCAAAGGGGGGAATTGTCAATTTTTCTAAAGCAAAAAGTACAGTTGTGTAGTGTCTTCACTGTTGCAGTCATTACATTTGGGTTATCCTGCCAAGGTAGCCCTCGGATGGCCTGAATACCAGAGACTTAATATTTCTGCGTTGGTTGCTGTCGCTTGAAGACTGACATCAGGTCATCAGTGGTATAAAAGGAAAGCTGATGATGCCATTACATCAGTTTTTCTTGCCCTAACCAGTCAGGAGCCCCAAAAGAGGAGGCCAGGCTCTGGTGGCAGAACCCAACCAGTGGAAAATAAATACCAATATGTCCCCTTGTAAGAAAAGGAGAACAACAAGGAAGAAAGGTAACAAAAAGAAAAAAAAAAAGAGGAAGGAGGGAGGGAAACCAGGACTGCAATAGTGAATACACTCGAACATCTACATTTATGGTAAAGTGTACACAACTGTATTATGTTTTTCATGTTTCACTTTTGCAGTCATCACATTTGGATAGATTCCCAAAGCTGAGGAAATGGATGGAGGCAGTCAAGGAAGCTAGGGGCTGGCTAGCATGCCCTGCAAGACTGCAGAGGCAAAACCTGCCCTTGATTTAGGAAAGAGAGGCAGGTGGTAATTGGTAAAGGTGTGAAGAGATGTCCAGGTGGCAGCCTCCAGGATGCTCCTGGTTAGGACTCCTCTGAGGAAATCTGCAGAGGTGGAGGCTGCTCTGGTGGAGGGGTCCTGACCCCCTTGGGGGAGGCTTGCCATGCTGTTTGTAGCAGAAATGGATACAGTGTGCTATCCATTTGGAAATGGTTTGGCTGGAGATGGCCTCACCCTCTGCCCCTGAAGCAAAGCTAACCAGCAGTTGATCAGATTCTCTGAAGGGTTTAGTCCTGCCCAGATAGATTAGTATCTGAGTTGTCTGTGCACATCTAGAAAGTGCAGAAACCTTTCCCCTTATTTTGAGGGTTAGGGAAGAAGGTGGGCAAATGGATGGATTGGTTGAGAGCCACACTGGACACTACCTTAGGCATGAAGGATGGATTAGTTCTGAGGGATACCCTGTCTGCATGGAAGATGATGAAGGGCTCCACTGCCATGAGTGCTTGCAGCTCAGAGACTCTTCTGGGTAAAGTGATGGCCAGGAGGAAGGCTGTCTTCCAGGAGAGAAAGTTTAGCTCTGCAGAAGAAGCTGGTTCAAAAGGAGGCAGGGTGAGTTTTTCCAAGACAAAGTTAAGGTCCCAAGCTGGTGTTGGTGCCCTTCTGGGGGCCTAAAATTGTTAGCCCCTCTGAGGAACTGTTTGATGAGAGGGTGTGAAAAAAGAGGCTGCTCAGTGGGAAAATGGGCTGAAATAGCAGAGGCATGAATTTTTATTGAGGAAAAAGAGAGACCATTGTGTAGTAGGTCAGCTAAGTAATTCAGGATGAAAGAGATGGAGGGCTGTGCCGTATTGGCTCCCTTTACTGAGAATGGCAGATTGGTCAGGGTATAAGCCAAGCTGCCAAACTGAGTGTCTGTAACTGGGGATGCGTGAATTCCCCTTCCCTCTGGGTTAGGAGGTTGGGAATCTGAGGAAGATTCCAGGGAGGCAGTGGGGACAGGCTGCGCAGCAAGGGGTACCAGTGCTGTCTGGGCCAGTCTCGAGCTATGACAATGGTCCTTGGCTTTTTCTCCCTTATTATGATCAGTACCTTAGAAATAAGAAAAGAAAGGAAAGGCATAGACCGAGAGGTTTACCCAAGGGAAGGGCATCCACTCTCCATGACAAGCAGTGATGCTCCCTGATGCAGAATTTGTTAAGCTGATAGTTGGTGTGGGAGGCAAAGAGGTCGACCTTCGAGGTTCCCCATTTCTGAGTTATTGGTACAAAGGTGTTTCTGTTGAGCTGCCACTCGTGGGGGTCCAAAAGTTTTCTGCTTAATCGGTCTGCCAGGAAGTTGAGAGAGCCTGGCAGGTATTGTGCTAACAGGTGTAGATGCATGGAAGATGCTGTGAACCAAAGGGTCATGGCCAGCCTGCACAAAGGGTAGGAATGAGTCCCTCCCTGCTTGTTGATGTATCACATTAATGTGGTGTTGTCTGTTTTGATGAGGAGAACCCCTGGAGAGAGAAGGGTTTTGAAAGCTATCAAGGCCTGCTGCACAGCCATTATCTCTTTTTGATTAATGTGCAGGGAGAGTTGCTGGGGGTTCCATTGGCCCTGTATGCACCTGCCATCCAGATGTGCACCCTAAGCATAGCCGGATGCATCTGTGGTGAGAGTCTGGGTGGTGGGGTGTGGGGAGAAGGGCAGACCCTTGTTGTGGGAGCAGGCTGTTGCCCACCAAAGAAATTCCTCCCTCAGGCAAGGAATAATTGGTAAAAGAGTTTCCAGATCTTGGTAATGTTGACACCAAAGGCTCTTTAGGTACCACTGAAGTCTCCTCATATGCTGTCTGGCATATGAAATAAGGAGTATGCAAGATGCCATAAACCCCAGGGCTTGCAGGATTTCCCTTGCAGAAAGCTGGGGCCTGGTGGCCAGTTGAGAGAAGTAAGCTGATAGGAAACTTTGTTTCTCTGGTGTTAGGCATGCCTTCTGGGATGCTGTGTCCAGACTTGCTCCCAGGAAGATTATCCTTTTGGTGGGTACCTGTTTGGATTTTTTTTTTCGTTGACTGTGTACCCTAAGGAGGTTAGTAAGTCCTTTACAAAGGCCAGGTCTTTGAGCAGCTTTTCCTGGCTGTCTGCCTGAATAAGGCAGTCGTCTAAGTAGAGGTAAATTTGAATATTTATTTGTCTGCAAAAAGCAATGTCCAGAGCCAGGCATTTTGTGAAAACTCTGGGAGCAGTAGATACGCCAAAGGAAAGTGCAGATAACTGAAAGTGTTGAGATCCTGCCCTGAAGCAAAGATACTTTCTGCAGGACTCCCTGATGGGAATGTGGAGGTAGGCCTCTTTTAGGTCCAGGGTGGCTAGCCAAGCATCCTTGGACAGCATGGGTAGCAGCTGCTGGAGGGTGAGCATTCTGAATTTTGGGATCACCAGGAAGGTGTTTAGAATGGATAGATTGAGGATGGGGTGCCAGGTGCCCTCTTTTCTGGGTACCAGAAAAAGTCTGGAGTAGAAGCCTTGGCTTATCTGCTTTGCAGGAATGTGTTCTACTGCTCCCAAGGAGCAGAGGGTATGGATTTGTTCTTGAGCCTCTGCTCACTGCTTTGTTGGTAGATCTGGAAACCCTTTTGGGGTTGGAAGGGTGTGGAATGAGAATTTTTACCCCTGAGACACAATGTTCAGAACGCACTGGTCCTTGGTAATGGTGGCCCAGGTACTTGAGTGAAAGGAGAGTTTTCCTCCTAGGGGTATGTGATGGTGGGCACAGGCAAGGTCGGGAGGGGGTGAGTTATTGTAAGTTCTTACCATATGGGAGTAGCTTATATCTCCCTGGTTTTGAAGTGGGGCAGTCCACTGCTTAGATCTCTGCAACCCCTGGGACTGCTGTCTTGCAGGTCTGTTTCCACGGGGCCTAGGCTGGCCCTGTTTACTAGGTGCAGGAAAGGACCAGTGCTTGGAAGGAAAATGCTTGCTGAACCCAGGCGACTGTACCTGTAAGAAATCTTTAACAGTCTGCATAGATTTTGCTTTTTCTTCCATCTTTTTTAACACCTCTTCTGCTTTAGTACCAAATAAGTTACCTTTGTGCAAGGGTGCATCCAGCAATTTTGATTTGACATGGTCTGGCAGGGGTTGTTTCTTAAGCTATGCATGTCTTCTAATGACAGATCCAGTGACTGCTGCCCTGCAAGAAGCTTCTAGGGCATCAAAACCGCAGTGCAAAGTGTGCTTAGTTACTTGACCAGCAGAGTGCATTAAGTCCTGAAAATCTTTAGATTTTTTCCATGCAGGAAAGGAGGAAATTTTTTTTCAAGGAGTTCCAAGGTATGTTGCTGATATTTAAGCATATGGAACTGACAATTTAGTGCCCTGACAGCAAGAGTAGCTGAGGTGTATACTTTTTTACACCATCTGCCCTGTGCTCTGGAATCCCTGTCTGAGGGGTGGGATTCCTAGCTGAAGTAGCTTTAACCCCTTTTGGGCCTTGAGTAATGTCCTCAGGGTCCACTGTTGGGTTTTTAAAAAGATATTTGTGAGAGACAGGGACTCTGTAGTACCTGTCTGGTTTCTTGGGAGCAGGAAGGAGGGCAGCTGGAGTCAAGCTGGATTCAAAAAAAACATCATCCACCACATCTAGGACTGGGGGGGGGGGCGTGGCTAATGGCCTGTGCTGTGGAAGGTTCAGGAACTCTCTTGAGTTTCTTTTTAGACTGTGGGTAATCTTGAATCTCCCATTTGAAATGCTCTCTTAAAGTATGTAGAGCTGAAGGAATAGATTCCTCTGTATCAGAATCCTCATATGTAGAGAGGGGCTGCATGTCTTCATAGTCAGATGCATCAGATTCATCTGACTCTTGTTCAGACAACACTAATACAGACAGATCTCTTTTTCTTTTTGAGGGAGTGGCTTGGCTTCCCCTAATCAGCATGATAAGATCCTCTACAATTTTAAACATCTATCACTAAGGCAAGGGAGCAGGCACCAGTGAATGGCTAGTAGTTGGTTTCTTGGGGGTGGTTTGACCCCTGGGCCTAAGGAACTCGGTTGTTTTAGAAAGAACGGTAGCCGTGAAAGAAGGCATCGGTTTATGTCTGGATTCGGTGTTGCGAAGGGCTTCCTCGGAAGCCAGTGCCTACATAGTGGCTCCGGACCCATCCAAGGAAGAGACGACCGCAGGATCCTTAGACGAAGAAGAGTTCTGCAGCATACCAGACTCCGAAAGGGTATTGCTAGAGGCCTGCAAATTAACTGAAGTGGGCATCAAGGGCTGCAAAAGCACCTCACTGAATTCTGGAAGACTGACGGACCAGCTTGGCGGTAGCATCGTTGGAAGGATTGATCCTGTGCGGTCTGTCTCTGTCTTTATCTTTACATTTTTTTGGAAGATCTGCTTTTGGATGGCTTACAGAAGCCATATTGGAATTTGAGGACTGTAATTGGAAATATCTGGCTACAATAAGGGCTCGGCGATGAATAGTTCTGGTATTAAACAAAGCACAGAACCGACAACGAAGGACATCGTGGTCTGGGCCTAGACAAGTGATGCAGTAAGAGTGGAAGTCCCGGTGTGGCATTTGCTTTCCACAGGTGAGACAATTATTAACTTTTTCTGACATTGGTTAGTACAAGAGAAAAGGATCCCCAACGGGGTAGTTAGCTTTTGAAGACTTCAACTTCAGTTCGGAAACAAAACTCAACAGCCGACTGGCACTCATGTGAACTGCTTCTGCTTCGGGTTCCAAGGCAAGAAAGACTGATGTAATGACATCAGCTGCTTTCCTTTATACCACTAACAACCTTCAATCAGTCTTCAAGCGACGGCAACCGATGCAGAAATACTAAGTCTCTGGTATTCAGGCCAGTTGAGGGCTACTGTGGCAGGGATAACCCAAATGTGATGACTGCAACAGTGAAACAAGAAGACCATCTGAGGTCTCATGGAGGAGTGGGTTGTCTCCTGGGAAGTCTGATGTGAACCACTCCCCTAAGGAATTGTTTCATCAGGGGATGGGAGAAGACAGGAATAAGAGTAGGGATGTGGGCTGAGATGGCAGAGATATGACTCTTGATGGAAGAAAAGGAGAGACCTCTGTCCACGTGGGTAGTCAGGTAATCTAAAATGTCAAAGATACTAGCTGAGTTAGGATTGAGGTTTTGTGATGACACTGAAAGGAGAATATTTTCCACTTGGCTGAGTATAAATTTCTAGTATTAGGCCTTCTAGCTTCTTTGAAAATATCTTGTACTTGCCTGCTTAGGGTGTGCTCAGAGGAGTATTTTGGGGAATTATCCAGCCTGAGAGTTTGAGTCTGTATGTTGGGATGCACAAACCTCCCCTTGCCCTGAGTCAGAAGCACCACTCTGAGGTACTGCCACGGTTCTTCATTGGTTAAACGTAGCAACAGAGGATACCAGTGCTGCCTGAGTCAGTCTGGGGCTATCAGGATGACCCTTGGGCCTTCCTCCTTGATACCCTTGGAAGAAGAGGCAGGATGGGAAATGCATAAAGAAACAGATGGCTCCAAAGGAATGAAAAATCATCTATCCTCTAGGCTGTGGGTAGTTGCTCCTGGAACAGAATCTTTTCAGTTGAGCATTTTCTTTGGTGGCAAAGAGGTCTGTGGGGGATTCCCATTTCTGGACCTAGCTAAGAAATGTTTCCCAATGCAGATACCACTCATGGGGATCCATCAAGTTCCTGATTGCCCCTGTGAGGTACTATGCCATGAGGTGCAACCCCAGAGAGTGAACCATCTCCCAGACCTGCATCTCTAGTCGATAAAGAAGGCAACAGTGGGTGCCCCCATTGTTTACATACCACATGACTGTGGTGTTGTCTATTTTGAGAAGCAGGTTCCCTGGTTTCCACTGATCTTTGAAAGCCACTAGGCCATTTTGTACTGTCATCAGTTCTTTCCAATGTATGTACTTCTGTCTGAGCTGATCTGCCCATTTGCCCTAGGACTAAAGGTGTTGGAAATGAGCTCTCCATGCTGTCTCCAATGCATCTGTTGTTAAAGTTTGGCCCTGAGGAATAAACCTGAAGGGTAGACCCAGGTTCTGTGAATATGCTTGTATCCATCATGTAAATACCTCCTTCAGGTAAGGGATCAGCTGAATTTCTGTCTCCAGGGACTGAGCGCTGGCACCACAGATTCTTGAGGTACCAATGGAGCTTCCTCATGTGTATCCTGGCCATAGGGATCATGATGATACAAGATGCCTTGCAGCCTAATGCTCAGAGAAATTCCCTGGCCAAGAGGCATTGTCTCTGCATAATGTTTTGGAAGTACTGAGTTAAAGAGGAGATCTTTTCTGGAGGAAGGAACGTCATTTGAATGGAGGAATCCAGAAGAGATCTCAGGAAAACTACCTGGGTGGATGGGTCTGTGTTAGATTTGCGGAGGCATGGTGAACCCCAAGGAGGTGAAAAGGGTCTGAGTGAAGGCCAGATCCTTGAGGTGGTTTGACGATCTGGTGGCTTGAATGAGACAGTTGTCCAGATAGGGGTGAATTTGGATCCATCTTGCTCTGCAGAAGGTGATCACAGGAGCTCTTTGTGAAGACCCTGGGAGCAGTAGACAAGCCAAAGGGTAGTGCAGAGAACTGAAAGTGACTGGTGCCTGCACTGAAGTGAAGAAAACATCTGCAAGATTCAAGGGACTATTATAGGAAGAAGTTTTTGAACAGTCAACATTTTGAATCTTGGTACCAGCAGGGTGTGATTGAGTGTGGACAGGTCTGAGATAGGGCACCAGGAGCCTTCCTTTCTGGAAACCAGGAAAAGCCTGGAATAGAACCATTTCCCTATTTGATGATCTGGTACTGGTTCCACTGAGTTCTGTGAGCACAGGTTGTGAATTTGAGAAATGCCTCTGCTCTTTGATTTTGTGGAACACCTCGGTTATCTGGGTATCTTAATGGCTTTTTGAAAGTGAGCTTGTAACAGTCTTGAGATAACTTTCAGAACCCACTTGTCTGAAGGGATAGTCATTGCTGCTCTCTGCCAGTGCCCTGTGGCCTAGAACTCTCCTGCCTGGGAGTTCCTGAGGACCACTGCATGGGTCTTTGTGATTGCTGCTGCCTTTGAGGCCTTTTGTTCTGAGGCTTCCTGTGGCCGCCTTTTGATTGAGAGAGAAAGGACCAGTATTTAGTGGGAATATTCCTACTAAACGTAGGAGGCTGAACTTGGAGGAAGTCCTCGACAGTTTGCATAGATTTTGCTTTATCTTCCATCTTTTTTAACATGGCCTCTGCCTTTGGCCCAAAAGGGAAGTCCTTATCCAGGGACTGCATCTAGAAGTTTGGATTTGACATGGTCTGGTAGGGTCTAACCCAAGCTTGCCTTCTTATGACAGAGCTAGACATAGCAGCTCAGCTAGAGGCCTCCGGAGCATCATAACCACAGTGTAAAGAGTGTCTAGCCACCTAGGTGCTGGAATGGCAGAGGTCCATCAATTCCTTAAAAGTATTCTTCTTCTCCAGGGAGGATATCTTTTGCTTCATTTTATCTAAACTGCTTTGTTGGTATTTTATCATATGAAACTGGCAGTTAAGAGCACTCAAGGCTAGGGTAGCAGAAGTGTAGACTTTTTTTTTTTTAAAAAAAAACTATCATGGGCCCTGCTTTTTTTGTCTGCAGGTAGCTTTGGTCTTGGGCATGGGTATGTCTGCCATCCTGATATCCAGACTAATGCCTTGAAGGAATGTGACGGGTACAAGATCACACAGTGGAAGCCGAGATCTGCTGAGCAACTCTGGACCCAACCAATGAACTGAAAGCCAGGGCCTGTGCAAAAGATGAGGGACCTGACAGCATGTTGGACTACGTAAGGGTGTGGTCTGCAGCACCACCTCAGTCACAGAAGGGGGCTGCAAAAGCACATCACTGTGAATGGTTGTTGTCTGAGGCCCTAAGTTTGGGGCTTTTTTTTTCTTATCCTTCTTACGCTTAAGAAGCTCAACTTTGGGATGTCTGGTGGACGCCAAACGGTGTGAAGAATTCAGACTAAGATGCCTAGCTAAGACTTTGGCCCTATGCCTGATAGTCCTAGAATTGAAATTGGCACAAAAATGGCAACTAGTGACATTGTGATCCAGGTCTAGACAGGTGACACACAAAGTATGAAAATCTCAGTGTGGGATTTGTTTACCACATCAGGGACAGTTGTTAACTGTATCTGACATCAGTTAAAGCAAGAAAGAGAGTTCCCCAAAGGGGTACTTAGCTTTAGAAGACTTCTCTCTGATGTGGACCAACCAATGCAATGAACATTGCTTCGGGATGCATCGGCAAGAAAAGACTAATGTCATGGCATCCGCCAGCTCCCTTTATACCCAAGTATACTGACAGCAGGGTAGGGCGTCTGCCGGCCCTAGGAGGAAGGAGATTTTTTACTCTGGTAGTCAGGCCAGCCAAGGGCTTCCACAACAGGAAATCCAAAAAGTCAGGACTGCAACAGTGAAATACAAAGAACACCATGACCTGCTGGGTTCACTTAGTGGGCATCTCTCAAGAGGGGTTAAACATTTTTCATCTAAGAGTAGTGCAATGTGGCTCTCAGCAAGAAATGTAGCAGTTGGTTTGAACCAAAGTTAACCAATGCTCGGGTGCCCACACTGGCATCTTACAGCATCTCCTTGTATGGCCGGTTGAGCTGTGCATCTAGCAGATCCTGAAAAGCAAGCTATTAGAAGAAGTGACCCCCAGTGATATCAGCTGCAAAACTGACATCGGGGTAGGTTCACCTGTGGGCAGGGCTGGCAAGTCCTCTGCACCCCTCCCTCCCTCTCTGTCATCCATGTGTGTGTGTGTGTTTGTTTTACAGGTCTCACACCCCGGCCACTCATGCCCAAGTGCATTTCCTAGGCATACAAGTTGCCATGCTGTAAACCTTACACTCAAACCCCCTTATTTTCAACATATTCCTTGAACCCCATTTAGTGGTGGCTTAGTAGCAAAACAGTCAGTGTACCCCTACAGCACATCGCTTGCCTAGAGTTAGTAGGGAGCAAAGCCTACAATTTTTGCGCCATACTCCCTATGTGCAACTGTTACCTAAATGCTCTAATGCTATTGATATGCTGGATGTGCAACTTGTTTATCTTTGTACCCTTCCTCTCTGTTCAGAGAGTTATGAATCACTGATAGAAATACTGATATATATGAAAACAGTATGCTATGTGTGCCCCTGCTCTCATGTAGTTCAATTGTCAGAGTTTTAATTCATATACTGACTATGTGTGCACGCACACTCAGAAACACACATATATATACAAATACACACGTATATACACAGTGCCCCCAAGGCTCAACTGTCTGGATACACTTGTGCAGTGGGCTACTGTAACATAGATGCTGCCATGGTGTGCCTCCTGCTACATACATATGCACTAACTGGAATAGTGGTCCATTTGAGGTAGTGCTTGGTGTGCTGTGAGAATATATGGCATACTGACCATGCTCAGTATACCATAGCTTTTACACAGCATCAAATGATTCATGTAGTGTCAGGTACACAAATCTCTTTATACACTGCATACATTAGCAATGCAGCTTAAATGATTTCTGGCTTGTATATGGTACATAAGGTAGACAATGTCTATGAATCCCACTGCCTGAAGTAATGGAAGAAAAAACACTGAATGCACTATACCAGCTTCCTTTAACATTCACTTTATACATTAAAATTGCTTTTGTGGTGGTTTCAGATAAAAATTCATATGAATATAAATACTGGTAGACATACATCCATTGTATAGGTTTCCTTGTCCGTCTCAAAATGCTTCCTCAAATATGTAGATCTTCTCTTGTTATGAAAAGGTTATAGGCACTTTATCACCACAAATTTAGCCTAAATCTTTTCAGAAGCCATACTATGGATGAATTCTCCTCACAAAGCTATGACTGGTCAGGCAGCCTTTATATTATAAGACTTTACAGGCCTTTGTATAAAAGCATGGTGATACAACACACAAATTTAAGTACTGAAATTATTTTTACTTCTGTCAATTACATTCAAACCACTGATTCTTAAGTTGTTTTTACTACGTCGTACTTTTTAGCTTATAAGTGACACTGTAAAAACATACTAATAATATCAATGATATATAAAAAATATTTATGTATAATACATTTGTTCCTGGTACTCGCACATAAGTGTGAATACTACAGACTACATATTATGAAGGTGTCATAATTTTCATAATATTATATACAATAACAATGTTTACTGTTGTATAACTTCTAATGTCTATAATGGCTGAAATCTGATATATACTAATATATAAAAAATATGTATTAATATCTAAGTGGCAGAGTGAATATATATGTTAAAAATGTTTAATATTATGTTAAAATTTTCTATTAATTATATATAACACTAATAAAAAGCAATATAAAATGTATACTAGTAAAAATTATTTAAAACTTCAAAACAAATCCATAAATGAACTTTTGTTAATATTATATATAATGTAAAATTTATAATTTGTTATTTCTAATACCCAATAATGGTTTTATAGATATATAGTCATTTAGACCCGGGGGGGGGGGGGTGGCGTCAAGATAAATTTGCCACCAAATCTCTCTATAACTTAACCAACCTTTCACATCACCCCCTTTGGGGTCAAATTTGAATACATGATCATCCCCTTCGTTTAAAATGTGCCTATACAGGGCATTATTTCTGTCCTTTGTCTTTATGCTGTACATGTGGTCATAAATTCTTTTTTTAAGATGTCTCTCAGTTTTGCCTACATAAAAATTGCAACATTTTTGACATATACTTATAAATAGACCACAAACTTACTGTTACAATTACCTAACTTACTTCTAATACAGCTTTTTAGTTCATTATTTAAATAAATTATTGTCTTATCAGACATATACTTGCACTGATTACAGGCACCACATTTTAAACTCTTACCTATGACAAAGTTTTTGTCTGTATTTGTACCTTTCTTATATTCTATCACTTGTTTAATATTATTTCCCATTTTAAAAATAAAATAGGGTTTTGTACCAATGACTTTAGTAATTTGGATATCATTAAAAATTAAAAACCAAGAATCACTTATAAGTTTCTTGACATAACTAGCTGCCATGTTATATTGAACCACACAAGATTTTTGAAAATTAACAGTGTTAATGGGTTCCATATTCTTCATAACATATGTAGTATTAGGTTCCTGCCCTAGAAATCTATTTTTGCTACCTAACAACGGTTGGTATCTAGTATCACGTAAGTTTAAAATGTATTGGATAGTATTGTCCATCATATTACTAGGATATCCCCTTTGTAAAAATAATTTCTTGATATACTCTAATTAGTCTCTTAAAACATCATCATCTGAGGTCATACGTGCTATTCGTACGCATTGTCCTTTAAATATGTTATTTTTTAATTTCTCAGGATGACATCTCATATAATGCAGATACAGTGGCGGCTGGTGACTTCAAATCACAGGGGGGCTGCAGGAGACGCTGAATGGGCGGGGTCAAAGGGAAGGGGTGTGGTCAACCACAAAGGGGAGGAGCTATGCACAAAACCACAAAAAAACTAACTTTAATTAAATACGCTGCCCTGGGTGGCAAACCATCATTATGAAAGTCCAATCAAGACAAAAATAAGTGTAGAAGAATAAAAATATTTCAATGCATTGGCTGCATGACAGCTTACTTAATATCTAGATGGAAACAAAAGGTTGTGAGGCATGAAAAAATAAATTACTTTTTAAATACATTACTGGAATGCCAGTCAAAATCAAGTATAAGAAAACCAGAAGCACTCAACTCAAACTACTTCTCCTTGCACTGCAGTTCTAATTATAATATATTCAGCTTTATTAAAGTACCAAGCAACATGCTGAAAGTAGAAATCTATGTGATGCCCCACTTGTAAAAATGTTTCTTATCCAAAAAAGACCTGCTGCCTGACAACGTTTCATGGGAAAACATGATAAAAGTAAAAATGAAAAGCAAACAAGAAACAAGCTCAAGATACATTGCTTAAAGGATTACTGTACAGGTTATGGACCACACATGATTGGCATTCTGTTTAGTTTACGGGTAAAGCCTGTAGAGATGACTGGAAGTCTCCAACAAGTGTAATGAGCTTTTTAAAATAATGGAATCCTGTCCTTTAATACCCAAGGCTTATACATTATCTAGTCAAGTATTCTCTGCATGGCAACAACAGAAAGGCTTTCAATGTTGGCAGTTCTTTAACAGTATGCTTATTAAAGCTTACTTGCATCTTCTGATGTCAGACAAGCTTACCTTATGGTCATTAAAGCATTGCTACTTAAACACAGAGCAACAGGCACTTTGAGTAATAAGCATAAATCAACAGTACAAAAATATGACAGAAACCAGACCATTCTGCAAAATCAAGGACAGATGAAAAGCCACTGTAGTACTTATGCAGTGTGTCCTCCCCATCCAAGGTAGATACAACTACTCCTTGCCTTGCTTGGACACATCCAGAGTCACTACATGGGGAGTGGGGTGCAACAAGCATGTCACAATTTGAAATCTCTCTGGCTGACTGTGATGGCCCTGACACATTTGTCATACCTCTCAACTTCAAGAGCAAGAAATCTGGACAAAGCCATACACAGAAGTGGGACAAAGGCACAACAAGAAGGACAATTTTTAAATATTGCTCTAATAAACTTAGAAAGATAATAGAATAGGTCTTGCATTAGTATGAATTTTCTGAAGGGTATAAAATCTGAAACTCAAATGTCTGTCATTTTCTAACTTCAGTCTTTAGTGATTTGTCACTAATTTGCCAAAAACACAATTTTATGAAAAATGGACCAAAAATGTGATGCAAAAATATAAAATAGACACACAATACAGCTTCTACCTGTCAAAGAAGGGACACTTTAATATTAGTACTGCTACCTTGAGCAGCTGACAAAATAAAAGAATCTACATGCATTTCAAGTAATCTATAACTTTGATTATTACAGTTATTTCTTAATTGTAAACCCTCCATGTTTTCTTCCAAAATTGCTATTTTGCGGAGGGATTATTAGGGGAAGAGCAACATTTTGAGCCAAAAATTGGGGACAGTTGAGAGGTTGGCTATGCCTAATTCTATAAAGCAATTTATTTGCATGTACCTCTCAACCTGTTAATGCAGTAAATCTGAACAAGGCCAAATATATTGGGGGCACATATAAACAGTACTAAAATTGCTCTTGTATAAATTGAGACAGTTGATAGAGCGGCTCTTACTTTAACATGCATTTTATGAAGGTTATGAAGTCTGAAACTTATTTAGTGACTTCTGGCAAATCATTTAGGAATTAAAACTACAAATTTTATGAACAACAAACCAAAAATAAGAAGCAAAAATCTATTCATTCTTTGAAAATCTGGACAGTTGGGAGGTATAGTTCAGCTGGGCCTGTCTGAGTTTGCTGCCCTTCCCCCCCCCTGACAAAATAATGGTTGAACTGGAGCCTCTGCAGCCATTCCAATTAACCATTACTTGGCTATTTCACTCCATTTACCATAAACACTAATGTGCATACTGCTTTACTTCAATGATTGGACTTCATTTGAAAGTTTTATTTTGTATTTTACAGCACAAACATTAAGTAATCTGTTAAACAAAGCAATGCAGTCTCACAATGAAAACTTAGCATTAAAACTTCTCTGCCCTTGAAACTCACATTCATTGAAACCCACATTCAAAGAAAATACATTTTGCCAGTGGCAGATAAAGATTAATTTTGGGCTGTTTTGAATCATAGGCCCCTTGCATATGAAACATACATGTGCTCTTTGATACACCTTCCTCATTGTACTAAAAATTATATTCCTTGTACAATACAGTACACTTGTTAGAGGGTGTTTTAAATTTGTTTTGAACATTTTCCAGTAAGCAATGAAACAAAACATATGCACCCATAATGGCAAAACTGCCCAGTTGAGAACATTTATCATAAAAAGTCTACTCAGACTTCCACAGTCCACCATTATTAGTAAATATACACAATTCTACAGTCCACCATTATTAGTAAATATGCACAATTCCACAGTCCACCATTATTAGTAAATATGCACAATTCTACAGTCCACCATTATCAGTAAATATGCACAATTCTACAGTGCACCTTTATCAGTAAATATGCACAATTCTACAGTCCATATTCAGTGAATTCAGTTCTTGCCATAGCTGTCAACCTTAGCACAAAAACCTGGACGAAGCCAATAATGGGGAATACAGTCCCAAAAATAGGGACAAATTTAAAATATTCATCTTATAAACTTAGAAAATTGCTAGAAAAAAAGGTTGTGCTACTATGTATTCTGAAGAACATGAAGTTTGAAATTCAAATGCCGGTCAATTCTACTGCGGACAGAACAAAAACAATTTTCAGCAGAGACAGTGGGACTAATACTGCAGACACGTCTTTGTAACATGGCAGGGCATCAGAGCAAATCCACACAAACACAGGCAGGAGATGCAGACTCAAAACAGAAGCCACCCCAACCAAGAATCAAACCAGAAAACCTATAGCTGTGAGGCAACAATACTACCACCGCACCATCAATTATGCAAGGAATTAAACATTCAGAAACCTGAAGTCTGAAATTCAAATGCCTGTCAATTTTACTGCGGACAGAACAAAACCAATTTTCAGCAGGGATTAAAACTGCAGACACGTCTTTGTAAAATGGCAGGGCACCAGAGCAAATCCACACAAACACATGGAGGAGATGCAGACTCCACACAGAAGCCACCCCAACCAAGAATCAAACCAGAAAACCTATAGCTGTGAGGCAACAATACTACCACTGCACCATCAAATCTGCAAGGAATCAAACATTCAGAAACCTGAAGTCTGAAATTCAAATGCCTGTCAATTTTACTGCGGACAGAGCAAAAACAATTTTCAGCAGAGATGCAGGGATTAATACTGCAGACACGTCTTTGCAAAATGGCAGGGCACCAGAGCAAATCCACACAAATACAGGGAGGAGATGCAGACAGAAGCCACCCCAACCAAGAATCAAACCAGAAAACCTATAGTTGTGAGGTAACAATACTATCACTGCACCATCAATTATACAAGGAATTAAACATTCAGAAACCTGAAGTCTGAAATTCAAATGCCTGTCAATTTTACTGCGGACAGAACAAAAACAATTTTCAGCAGAGACGCAGGGATTAAAACTGCAGACACATCTTTGTAAAATGGCAGGGCACCAGAGCAAATCCACACAAACACAGGCAGGAGATGCAGACTCCAAACAGAAGCCACCCCAACCAAGAATCAAACCAGAAAACCTATAGCTGTGAGGCAACAATACTACCACCGCACCATCAATTATGCAAGGAATTAAACATTCAGAAACCTGAAGTCTGAAATTCAAATGCCTGTCAATTTTACTGCGGACAGAACAAAACCAATTTTCAGCAGGGATTAAAACTGCAGACACGTCTTTGTAAAATGGCAGGGCACCAGAGCAAATCCACACAAACACATGGAGGAGATGCAGACTCCACACAGAAGCCACCCCAACCAAGAATCAAACCAGAAAACCTATAGCTGTGAGGCAACAATACTACCACTGCACCATCAAATCTGCAAGGAATTAAACATTCAGAAACCTGAAGTCTGAAATTCAAATGCCTGTCAAATTTACTTGGACAGAACAAAAACAATTTTCAGCAGAGACGAGGGATTAAAACTGCAGACACATCTTTGTAAAATGGCAGGGCACCAGAGCAAATCCACACAAACACAGGCAGGAGATGCAGACTCCACACAGAAGCCACCCCAACCAAGAATCAAACCAGAAAACCTATAGCTGTGAGGCAACAATACTACCACTGCACCATCAAATCTGCAAGGAATTAAACATTCAGAAACCTGAAGTCTGAAATTCAAATGCCTGTCAAATTTACTGCGGACAGAACAAAACAATTTTCAGCAGAGACGCAGGGATTAAAACTGCAGACACATCTTTGTAAAATGGCAGGGCACCAGAGCAAATCCACACAAACACAGGCAGGAGATGCAGACTCCACACAGAAGCCACCCCAACCAAGAATCAAACCAGAAAACCTATAGCTGTGAGGCAACAATACTACCACTGCACCATCAAATCTGCAAGGAATTAAACATTCAGAAACCTGAAGTCTGAAATTCAAATGCCTGTCAAATTTACTGGACAGAACAAAACAATTTTCAGCAGAGACGAGGGATTAAAACTGCAGACACATCTTTGTAAAATGGCAGGGCACCAGAGCAAATCCACACAAACACAGGCAGGAGATGCAGACTCCACACAGAAGCCACCCCAACCAAGAATCAAACCAGAAAACCTATAGCTGTGAGGCAACAATACTACCACTGCACCATCAAATCTGCAAGGAATTAAACATTCAGAAACCTGAAGTCTGAAATTCAAATGCCTGTCAAATTTACTGCGGACAGAACAAAAACAATTTTCAGCAGAGACGCAGGGATTAAAACTGCAGACACATCTTTGTAAAATGGCAGGGCACCAGAGCAAATCCACACAAACACAGGCAGGAGATGCAGACTCCACACAGAAGCCACCCCAACCAAGAATCAAACCAGAAAACCTATAGCTGTGAGGCAACAATACTACCACTGCACCATCAAATGCAGGGAATTAAACATTCAGAAACCCTTAAGTCTGAAATTCAAATGCCTATCAATTTTATTTAACATTTTTAATCAGGACAGTCTGACTTGGAACAAATAAACAAATTTTCAGCGGAGGCCCAGGAAGAAATAATGCAGACATGTCTTTGTAACATGGGAGGGCACAAAAGCAAACCCACACAAACACAGGGAGAAGATACAGACCCCACAAAGAAGGAACCCCAGCCAAGAATCAAACCCAAGAACCTGCAGCTGTGAGGCAACAATGCTACTACTACACCATCAAATATCAAGCATTACAACATTTACAAACCACAGATATTATGAGGAACAGATCAGATCAAATATGAGGTAAAAATCTGAAATTTTTTACAAATGGTGGTGGGTAGGGAACTCAAGTCTTTAACACCTGCATACAGGGTACAGGGTTCAAGCCTGAGGCATTCCCTACCACACCACCATAAGCACCTGGGGCATTTTCACACACACACACACACACACACACACACACACACACACACACACACACACACACACACACACACACACACACACACACACACACACACACACACACACACACACACACACACACACACACACTCCAGTAAAGCACAAGCACCATACACAAACTCCAGTAAAGCACAAACTCCAGTAAAGCACAAGCACCATACACAAACTCCAGTAAAGCACAAGCACCATACACAAACTCCAGTAAAGCACAAGCACCATACACAAACTCCAGTAAAGCACAAGCACCATACACAAACTCCAGTAAAGCACCATACACAAACTCCAGTAAAGCACCATACACAAACTCCAGTAAAGCACCATACACAAACTCCAGTAAAGCACAAGCACCATACACAAAGAAAAATAAACATTGTAAATTGAAAGGCACCTTACCTGAATCCTGAATGAATACATCCAGAGTTAACGTCCATTACAATCCATACATCCTTCCCGCGCAATACTGAAGACCCGCGAGATCCACATGCTCCTTCCCGATGCCGACGAGATCCCTGAGGCACTGTCCCGAGTCCCTGCTGCTCCTCTTGCAGTCCGGATGCGTCCCATAATCCTGGCGGGTCTGTGCACTGTAAAAGTGCACAGACGCTCCTTGTGTCCCCTATCGGGACGGGCTGCCCTGAGCATGCGCATAGACCGATAAGCGGGACTCGGTCTATGCACATGCTTAAGTCCGAATTTTAAAAAAATATTTTTTTTATTTTTTCATTTCTTTTTCTTTCTTTTTTTCTTTTTGAGGGGGCTGCAGTCCGGCAGCCCTATGCCACGAGCCGCCCCTGTGCAGATAACTATTTGAAAATGTATCCTTCCTATAGATAGATGAAAAAAGTTGATGTGTTTCATATTTTATTAACATGTCCAAATAAGGTACACCTGTATTGTTATAAGAATAAGTTTATTTTAAATAGTCACTACTGGAGTTCAAAAAATGTATAAAAGTCTCCAGTGTTTGTTTATCTGTCCCCCATAAAATATAAATGTCATCTAAAAATCTCGAATAATGTTTAACATGTTGATAAAAATCACTCTTAAATGGGAAATTGTCTTCCCAATATAGCATCACCATATTTGCATAAATAGGGGCGCAAGCAGCACCCATCGCTACGCCCCTTGTCTGTTTAAAAATTTCCCCTTCAAAATAGATGAAATTGTTGTCAAGAACTATTGACATCATTTCTTGTAACAAACATATATCCTCCCATTCCATTCCGGAATATTTTCTAATACTATTAGTAAAAGCTTCAAGTCCATCATCTCTGGTGATGCAGGAAAATAGATCTATTACATCTATAGTTAAAAATATAATTTTATCGAGATCTAAATCCATTGGAAAATTTCTGAGAAAGCTCCAAGAGTCCTTCACTATATGGGGTACTTTATCATAAATATTTTTTAGTTTTGTGTCAATATATCTCCCTATAATGAAGGTTTTGGAATGACTTCCAGAAACTATCGGTCTAAATGGGGGATCAGTTCTGTCCTTGTGTACCTTAGGTTTACCTACAAATGATGCTAGTTTAGGAAACTGAACCCTTAAAAAATCATACTCTTCTTCGGTAATTCTCCCTTCAATATGATATTCCTCAATATAGGAATCTATCCTATGATATGCTATATTAAGTTCATTAATTGAAATAGGAGTATAATTACCTGAGTAGTGTAAAATATACATTTTCATAGTATATTGAAAGTTGTCGTATAGAACAATACCACCCCCTTGTCTGGTTTCATCACCCTAATGCTCAAATTATTCATAATTTCACTTAATAAATTACTGTCATCTACAGTTGAATTACTATATTTGGTCTTTTCTTTCAAATTTTTATATTCATGATAAAAATTTTTTATAGTCATTTTCTCATATAAATCTACCTTAGGGTGGGAGGGTGGAATGAATGTACTAACTTTTTTCAATTCTGTAGCCTGATTTTCTTTGTTCTGATTTCCTTTACGTGATATCTCTCTTTTTTCAAACAAATGAAAACTATTATTAAAATAGATGTCCAAATTCATTTTCCTAACAAATTTTTTTTAAATCAATAATCATGTCCACTAAATCAAATTTAGGATTGGGAATATATTTCATTTCTTTGCCAAATAAGTTAAAATGTTTCTTTTCTATATTTAACTCTGTATAATTAAAATGTTAAAACTGCCAAATGTGTATACATTCCCATTTACCATTATCTCTTTTTCCTTATTGTTGATATCCAAACTCAACCTAGATTTCTGCTCAGTAATCAATCCCATTGATTTTTTCTGTAATTCTGATTGCCATTTCGGTATAGTTGTGTGTATTGTTTCCTTCCTCTCTGAAAACCCTTTTTATTCATATACCTTTTGTTTAGATTACAATTTTCCTCATATTCTAAATTTCTTCTCTCATCACTATATTGCATATCATTTATTTCTTGTCTATTACCATACCTTATGGTTTTGACATTTGGCCAAATATAAACATTATTTGAAGTGTAATGTTCATTATCTCTTTTCAATTTATTGGATTTACGTTTGGTAGTATTAATAATCCATTTTTTTGCTTCATTATATTGTTTATTGTATAAATTTTCCCATTGAGGGAATAACAAATCACTCAAAATATTATTATTCAACTTCTCTGCTTCTGTTATAAGTTTTCCAAGTTTTTCATCATGGTATTTGATTAATAAATGCATAAACTTGACACCACAATCATCAAAAAATTAACTGAATTCATTTTTCATATTATCAGTGTACTCTAAGCCCAAAGGTAACTTAGAAAACCTAAGACCTTTTGGGACTATATTCATTTCTATGTTCTTGTACAAATATGCATCGTCAATCTTCAAATCATTGATATTTTTTAATTTTTTTCCAAACTTGTGTATCATTGTCTTTAAATTGTCATCTTCATATTTATCACAACTTATATTAAAATTATCACTTCTAAAATCAGCCATTTTATAGTCAAAAGATAAAAAAATTATTAAATTTATTGTCCTTGTCACAACGGTCCTCTGTATCAGCCAAACCACTTGCCCCAGAGGAAATCTTAACAGTACCTTTGTTAGTCTGCATTGTCTGTCCAGCACCAGTAGAATATGTTTCAACAGGAATCATTCTTTTTGGTTTTGTCCCAGTCCTAATTGCTTCTTCATTGATATCATACAATGAAAAATCAAACGTAAAATTAGAAAGGTTAATTTTACTACAACTATGCGGGTCATTAATGTCTAGTGTGTTAGCGGTTCTCTGCGTGTATCTTCCTTGACCGTTCGGAATCTCCAGGCTGTCCGATGAAACATTTTCGCCTTGTCTGTCCAGTCTAGATGTGAAATTGATGGAGTATCACCGTCATTGTTCTTGGCATTTGTTGCTTGACTGAAAATCCAAATGGGGGAATTGAACGTATCCAAATTGTCTAAATTGTCCCGCTGTGTACGCGGTTGTTTAGCCTTACTGAAAACGGGCTTAGCAGATATATGCGCCCCTATCTCCCCCTGCAATAGCTGTTTGACTAGTACGATGAGATTATTTAATTCTCCTTTAAGTCCGGAAAGTTCATCATGAATGTCCTTTAGTTCTATAACATCCATACGCTGTTCTTTTTGATTATGTTCTCCGCTAGATAGCAATGTGTGTGCTCCATAGCAACACTCCACTGTTAAGACTTCCTCTGGGGCAAGTGGTTTGGCTGATACAGAGGACCGCTGTGACAAGGACAATAAATTTAATATTTTTTTTATCTTTTGACTATAAAATGGCTGATTTTAGAAGTGATAATTTTAATATAAGTTGTGATAAATATGAAGATGACAATTTAAAGACGATACACAAGTTTGGAAAAAAAATAAAAAAATTCAATGATTTGAAGATTGACAATGCATATTTGTACAAGAACACAGAAATGAATATAGTCCCAAAAGGTCTTAGGTTTTTTAAGTTACCTTTGGGCTTAGACTACACTGATAATATGAAAAATTAATTCAATTAATATTTTGATGATTGTGGTGTCAAGTTTATGCATTTATTAATCAAATGCAATGATGAAAAACTTGGAAAACTTATAACAGAAGCAGAGAAGTTGAATAATAATATTTTGAGTGATTTGTTATTCCCTAAATGGGAAAATTTATACAATAAACAATATAATGAAGCAAAAAAAATGGATTATTACTACTACCAAACGTAAATCCAATAAACTGAAAAGAGATAATGAACATTACACTTCAAATAATGTTTATATTTGGCTAAATGTCAAAACCATAAGGTATGGTAATAGACAAGAAATAAACGATATGCAATATAGTGATGAGAGAAGAAATTTAGAATATGAGGAAAATTATAATCTTAACAAAAGGTATATGAATAAAAAGGGTTTTCAGAGAGGAAGGAAACAATACACACAACCATACCGAAATTGCAATCAGAATTACAGAAAAAATCAATGGGATTGATTACTGAGCTGAAATCTAAGTTGAGTTTGGATATCAACAATAAGGAAAAAAGAGATAATGGTAAATGGGAATGTATACACATTTGGCAATTTTAACATTTTTAATTATACAGAGTTAAATATAGAAAAGAAACATTTTAACTTATTTGGCAAAGGAATGAAATATATTCCCAATCCTAAATTTGATTTAGTGGACACGATTATTGATTTTAAAAAATTTGTTAGGAAAATGAATTTGGACATCTATTTTAATAATAGTTTTCATTTGTTTGAAAAAAGAGAGATATCACGTAAAGGAAATCAGAACAAAGAAAATCAGACTACAGAATTGAAAAAAGTTAGTACATTCATTCCACCCTCCCACCCTAAGGTAGATTTATATGAGAAAATTACTATAAAATTTTTTTATCATGAATATAAAAATTTGAAAGAAAAGACCAAATATAGTAATTTAACTGTAGATGACAGTAATTTATTAAGTGAAATTATGAATAATTTGAACATTAGGGTGATGAAACCAGACAAGGGGGGTGGTATTGTTCTATACGACAACTTTTGATATACTATGAAAATGTATATTTTACACTACTCAGGTAATTATACTCCTATTTCAATTAATGAACTTAATATAACATATCATAGGATAGATTCCTATATTGAGGAATATCATATTGAAGGGAGAATTACTGAAGAAGAGTATGATTTCTTAAGGGTTCAGTTTCCTAAACTAGCATCATTTGTAGGTATACCTAAGGTACACAAGGACAAAACTGATCCCCCATTTAGACCGATAGTTTCTGGAAGTCATTCCAAAACCTTCACTATAGGGAGATATATTGACGCAAAACTAAAAAATATTTATGATAAAGTACCCCATATAGTGAAGGACTCTTGGAGCTTTCTCAGAACTTTTCCAATGGATTTAGATCTCGATAAAATTATATTTTTAACTACAAATGTAATAGATCTATTTTCTTGCATCACCAGAGATGATGGACTTGAAGCTTTTACTAATAGTATTAGAAAATATTCCGGAATGGAATGGGAGGATATATGTTTGTCACAAGAAATTATGTCAATAGTTCTTGACAACAATTTCATCTATTTTGAAGGGGAAATTTTTAAACAGACAAGGGGCGTAGCGATGGGTGCTGCTTGCGCCCCTATTTATGCAAATATGGTGATGCTATATTGGGAAGACAATTTCCTATTTAAGAGTGATTTTTATCAACATGTTAAACATTATTCGAGATTTTTAGATGACATTTATATTTTATGGGGGACAGATAAACAAACACTGGAGACTTTTATACATTTTTTGAACTCCAGTAGTGACTATTTAAAATTCACTTATTCTTATAACAATACAGGTGTACCTTATTTGGACACATTAATAAAATATGAAACACATCAACTTTTTTCATCTATCTATAGGAAGGATACATTTTCAAATAGTTATCTGCATTATATGAGTTGTCATCCTGAGAAATTAAAAAATAACATATTTAAAGGACAATGCGTATGAATAGCATGTATGACCTCAGATGATGATGTTTTAAGAGAAGAATTAGAGTATATCAAGAAATAATTTTTACAAAGGGGATATCCTAGTAATATGATGGACAATACTATCCAATACATTTTAAACTTACGTGATACTAGATACCAACCATTGTTAGGTAGCAAAAATAGATTTCTAGGGCAGGAACCTAATACTACATATGTTATGAAGAATATGGAACCCATTAACACTGTTAATTTTCAAAAATCTTGTGTGGTTCAATATAACATGGCAGCTAGTTATGTCAAGAAAATTATAAGTGATTCTTGGTTTTTAATTTTTAATTATGTCCAAATTACTAAAGTCATTGGTACAAAACCCTATTTTATTTTTAAAATGGGAAATAATATTAAACAAATGACAGAATATAAGAAAGGTACAAATACAGACAAACACTTTGTCATAGGTAAGAGTTTAAAATGTGGTGCCTGTAATCAGTGCAAGTATATGTCTGATAAGACAATAACTTATTTAAATAATGAACTAAGAAGCTTTATTAGAAGTAAGTTAGGTAATTGTAACAGTAAGTTTATGGTCTATTTATAAGTATATGTCAAAAATGTTCCAATTTTTATGTAGGCAAAAACTGAGAGACATCTTAAAAAAAGAATTTATGACCACATGTACAGCATAAAGACAAAAGACAGAAATAATGCTCTGTACAGGCACATTTTAAACGAAGGGGATGATCATGTATTCAAATTCATTATTTTAGAAATAATCAAATTTGACCCTAAAGGGGATGATGTGAAATGTTGGTTAAGTTATAGAGAGATTTGGTGGCAAATTTATCTTGACGCCACCACCCCCCGGGATTAAATGACTATATATGTATAAAACCATTATTGCATATTAGAAATAACAAATTATAAATTTTACATTATATATAATATTAACAAAAGTTCATTTATGGATTCGTTTTGAAGTTTTAAATAATTTTTACTAGTATACATTTTATATTGCTTTTTATTAGTGTTATATATAATTAATAGAAAATTTTAACATAATATTAAACATTTTTAACATATATATTCACTCTGCCACTTAGGTATTCATACATATTTTTTATATATTATTATATATCAGATTTCAGCCATTATAGACATTAGAAGTTATACAACAGTAAACCTTCTTATTGTATATAATATTATGAAAATTATGACACCTTCATAATATGTAGTCTGTATTATTCAAACTTATGTGTGAGTACTAGGAACAAATGTATTATACATAAATATTTGTTATATTTTTTATATATTATTGATATTATTAGTATGTTTTTACAGAGTCACTTTAAATATTTGAATGCTTTTTTTGGCGCCAAAAAAGCTATTTAAGTATCTAACGTTTCATGAGTTCTGAGGAAGCCCTGTTATTGTGGGTGAAAGCGCTAAATTCTTGTGTTATCGGTTGTTTATAATAAATATTCTTGATTTTATTTTACGCTGTCGTATCAGTTTGTTCTCGGCTTTTAGCCTTAGCACTTATTGGTGTACTCACAGCCTTCTTTACATAGTTACTCTAGCTTATGTATTTTTTAGCTTGGAATATGAAGAACCATTAAATGTCTATAAAACTGCTCAATATGTCCAAAAACTGTTTGGTGTCCAAAATTTCAGTGTTAATGACTACCAAACATCTGAAATAGAATGCATCAAACAGCAGCACCACCGTTTCACTCACACTATAAATTAAAACTTGTTTTGGAGGCCTTTACCTCCATCTTATTTTTCACACTTTCACAAAGCTGTGTATTTAAACTTAACAAGTTACTGCATTAAAAGTTTTTTCCACACAGTTTTTGACAATATGAAGTTGTAGTCTCAGTAATCAGGCCCAAAACAATTCCAGATACCACATCAAACCTATACATTTTTATACATACTCAAACTAATATTTCTTTATTAAGTAAATTCATTATACCGGAGAAATTTTAGTAATACACACACACACATACATACATTTATTTATTTATTGACATTTATTAACCAGGTTAGTCCAACTGATCCAGGGGCCCAATTTTAGTGGAGACCCAAGGATAAAAGCTCCAGAAATAATACAGTCATGATATTTACAAGATATTAAACTAGGGTCACAGAAATATAGTACATGTCAAAAATCTGTGCACAGCAGTACAATGCATAGGTAAAATAACAGTTAAGTACAATTTCCAAAATTTGAGAACAGTATATAGCATAGGCCATATAACAATTAAAAGGTTTAGAGAATATTATACTGAGTACAGTATGAATACAGTTTGCTAGAGCAAGTACAAGGAGGAAGAAGAGTTGATATGGAAAAGCAGATGAGATGAGACTAGAGGAGACTTGTTCAAGTGGGGGTTTGACAAGGGCATGACCAAGTCTTCAAGAGAAAAAGTTTAAGTTATTTCTTAAACAGGTATTTATGATGAATGCTTCTTATGTTGAGAGGGAGTGAGTTCCAAACATGGGCTACAGAGTATTTGTAAAGGGTCTTAAAAGTGTTTTGTTGGGTTTGTATAACTGAAGGAGGTGTTTACTGGCAGTACGGAGGTGATGAGGGAGGTTATAGAAGGAGACTAAATTGGAGATGGGAGGACAGAATGAGGGTTCATATAGGATAGAATGTGCAATATGCATCTAGGGTATAAGTAGCTATTTGGTGAATTCTGGCCATTGGAGTGACTTAAGGGCAAGACAGTGGTGAGATTTGTAAGGAAGGCTGGAGTGGAGGCAAATATGGCAATTTCTTTATAACTTTGCTGTAGTTTAGTGATAAGAGATGTTTGAACATGAGTAAGGACAGGGACAGCGTAAAGAAGGCAGGGTAGGAGTAGGGCCTGAGAGAGGGGGGATTTGGAGGAGGGTGACAGAAATGTTTGATTACGAAAGAGCAGTCCAAGTTTCTGGTGGGTCTTTAATACTTTGTTGAATATGAATATCAAATTTTAATTCATCGTCAATGATAACTCCAAGTAATTTAGTATAGGGTTCAGGTTTAATAATGGTGTTGTTGAGAGAGGCTATAGAGAAAGAGGCTTTGTGCTGGGCAAGTGCTTTAGGGAGGAATAGGAGGTTTTTTTTTTTTTTTTATTTAATAAGGAGTTGGTTATCACAGAGCCAGGTTTTGACACAGGAAAATGTTTGTTGAGTGAGACCTAGTAGATCAGGGATGTTGTGGGCAGAGGTAATGAGGGTAGAGTCGTCAGTGTACTGTAGAAGTGTAGAGAGGTCAGTATAAGAGTGAAGTTCATTAGTGAATATATTAAACAGGAAGGGGCCCAGAATTGATCCTTGGGGAACTCCTGTATTAACAGGGAGGAATGCAGAGAGGACAGTTTGCCAGCAGACTGCTGCCTACCAGAGAGATTGCTAGAGAACCAGTTGATGAAGGAGGTAAAGAGATGTAGGTCTGAGAGTTTAGTTAGAAGTTTAGAATAAGAGACAGTATCAACGGCCTTTGAAAAATTGAGGAAAAGACTGAAGATGAGGTGATTATTGTAACGGGCTTCAACTATTATTTGGGTAAATGCCAGTAATGCAGTAGAAGTGATATGGTGGGGCCTAAAGCCATGTTGGGTGGGAGTGAGGAGACTTATCAAAAAGGTGTTTGAGTAGCTGAACATGGATGCACTTTTCCAAGATTTGGATAGGGGAGACAGGATAGCAATTGGTCTAAAGTTAAAATGATCTATAGACAGTCGCTGCCTTTGTGAAGAGGAGTAGTATAGAAGGAATTCCAAATGTTAGGGACCAGGGCTTCTGAGATGGAACAGTTAATAAGAATAGAGACAGGGTAGGTGATGGATTGTGCAGCTATTTTTAGGAAATAAGGGGTTATAGTTAGTTTGCTGAGGTAGAGCAGGGTTTACGTTTGTTAAAGAGAGATTTAATTGTAGTAATTGGGACTGATTGGAAAGAAAAATAATTGGGGAGAGTTTTGTTATGGGGTTGAGGAGGTGTTGAGTGAGATGTATCGTTTTGTGTATTAAGTGTGAGGATTGGAATAATGAAACGGTTGTTATGGAGGGAGGCAGTTTCAAAAGCAGTGTTGTTTGGAAAGGGGCTGAGAGTAGTGGGGTTACCTGGATGGAGTAGGTTATTGATGGTGGTCCAGAATTTTTGTGCATTTTTGTGTGGGCTACTTTGGTTAGAGGAAAAAAAAGCTCTCTTGTCTTTGTTGTCAAGTTTTTTAGCCAGGTTCCTCAGCTCTCTGTATGTCTGCAGTTAAGACAGGGGACTTGTTTTTAACCCAGGCTTTCCAGGAAGAATCTCTTTGCGCATGACTGAGCGTGTTTGTTTTGTTAGCCAGGGGGCATAGTTGGATTTGATTCTGATTTTTCTGGATGCAGCAATAGAATCAAGTGTGTCAAGGAAAATGTTATTGAAGGAATTTACTGCATCACTGAGAGGGAGGTGATAGAAGAATGACCAATGAATGCCAGACAGGTTGGAATTAAAAGTGTCGGTGTTGAAGTTGGTAAGATTTTGGCATACCCTGTAAGTAGGGCCTTTAGGTGAGTGTTGGGTGAATCTATATATGAAGGCTGGAGAGTGGTCACTCAATGAGTTGAGAAGTATACCAGGATTATGATAGAGGGGAGGAGGTGAAGTAAGGATTCAGTCAAGGATGGGTCCAGATTAGTTTTTGTTTACTCTAGTAGGGGTGAGATGTGTTGGTGAAAACCATGAAGGTTAAGATTATGGGTAGGGGATGAGGGGGGCAGTTTAGTCCAGTCTATATTAGTGTCTCCAAGCATGACAGTTTCATAAGGGATATGGTGAGTAATCCAGGGCAGAAAGTTCTCTAGGATGTGAATACTCTTTCTTCTTCCCTCCCTGTGAACATAGGAGTACCTCAAGGCTCTATTTTAGGTCCTCTTCTCTTCTCACTATTTATTAACAACCTACATACCAATATTCCACAAGCCACTTGCATCCAGTATGCAGACGACTCAGCATTAATTTGCACTGCCAAATCCATCAACTCTCTCCAACTCCAGACCCAAAAAGTACTAAACAGTGTTGAAAAGTGGTTCATGCAACACCGCCTCCTTCTGAACCCCAAAAAAACAAAATTACTACTCTTTGCTCCTACCCCTAAGACAACTCCCCCTAACTTCATAGTAACCTCCAACAATGGCACTAATATAGTCCCTGATACCACAACCCGCTTACTGGGAGTTACAATTGACAACACCCTCAGCTTTGACGACCATATTAACTCAACAATAAAAACTGTCAACAAAAAATTAGGATCACTCTATAAAATCAAACCCTTCCTCACCCCCCCAGCAAGACTTACTCTTGCTCAGACCCACCTTTCCTCTACCCTCTTCTATGCTTCTCCAATTTATACTAATCTATCTAGAAATAACATTAACAAACTGTCCACCTGTTATAATAACATAGCTAGATTTGCTACCTGTTCCCCCTATAAAACTCACCATTGCCAAAACCTCAAACAACTGGGATGGCTTGAACTGCATAATAAGCTTCTCTACCAGCAACTTGCTATAACTCAAAAAATCCTCTATCACCCCAATAATACACCAATCCTCACTAATTTGATCACCCCCTACAAAAATCTCTCTACACTTCGCTCAGCAAACAAACTCCTAGTGTCTACTGTCAAATCAAACAACAAAGCAGGGGACTCACTCTTCACCAATACAGTGGGAAAAAGTTGGAATCAACTTCCAACTGAACTTACCTCACTTGCTTCCACTCAACTATTCAAAAAGCATCTTAAAGAATATCTAAAGAACCACTGGCTTTGCCCCTGCTCCAACCCTGACTGATTACACCCAATATACAAACAGTTACAACACAATTTGGTTCCTAATGCTCTCTCGACTATAGCATCCACCCCCTAATCTTACATTCCCTCATCTTCTAATAAAAAAAAAAAAAAAAAAATCTTCTTATTATTAAACACATCTACTTTCTTTAGGGTTTTTCACAAAGTATTTTTATCTCATCTCACTTTTACTGTATGTTACTAATTTATATTGTGAATATGTATACTGTAAAATTGCACATTTGTCTCTGTATCTGGTTGGAGCTTTTCTCCCCGGGCCTCTCCTGAAAATGGACATATATCCAGTTAGACTAGCCCGGTCAGCAAATGTAAAATAAAATAAAATAAATAAATAAATACAATATTATTGCCAGGGGGAATGTATATAGACACCATAGTAAATTTTTTGTAAGGGTTGAGGTGACAATTTACGAGGAGTATTCCAGCAGGTGAGAAACAGGGAAAAGAGATGGAGAGAGGGGACAGGTTAAGTAGCTCAGAGTAGGGGATAGCAACCCCTCCTCCCTGTTTATTGGTTCTATCTGAGCAAAAGATGTTATAACCTGGAGGTAGGATTTCTGTGTTTAAGGATGTGAAAGAATTATAAACCTACTTTTATTTACATTTTGTTATTGACGTACAGCATGACTGACTGCAGGCGCAACCTGGGTTACATTCAAACTTGGAGCAACAAAATATAACAATTACTTCTAACAGTGGAATACAAAGGCAGTACAAACCAGTTCCAAAAAAGAAAAACTATACACAAATTTTACAACATGGTGAAGTGTAGAATTTACAAGCAAGAAAGTGGAATAATTGGAGAAGCAAGAAAAGAGTGAAGAGCAGGATGAACTTGGTGTAGTTAGTATGCTCAGTGAGATAGTGAGGAAGGGATTGCCACGGTTTTAAAGTACAGATAAACTTGAGTCAGAGCTAAGTAGTTCAGTAGATGGGGTTTGGAGAGTAGAAAAGCAGAATACAATCTATACTAAAGCTCATACCATACAAAAACACATTTTCAAAAGAAACATGAGGGTTAGTGGAGTAAAGAGCAAATTAAGGCAATAAAACCAGAATGTATAACATGCCATGTTTCGCTCTGCTTTGAGCTCATCAGTACAGCATAAGAAGAGTCCTACCTATCTTCTGAAACACTTGAGTTATAAAAATGCCTAAAGTCATTTTCAAGTCATTTTCATTAGGATGGGCTTACAATACAAGATTGTCTTTTGTGAAGAAATAATTATACATCTCGTTTGATGGAGGCATATTGGTAGAAATGCAAATTAACCTTTAAAGTCTACTGTCACACTTCGCATTCGGCTTTCTTTTACAATTTAATTTGTGAACATACTCCTGATGTTATTTTTACAATTACTTTCATTACTGTTTAAATTCCTGATGTTTAAGTGTACTGCTCATGCTCTGAAACAAGTGTAAGTAACAAATCTTTGGAGCTAGACATAACCTTCTCACCAAATACAAAACCAAATTATACAGTTTTGGGCACAGAAGTGTTTTCTTTTATAAGAACTGAACCCGCAATGTAATTGTTATTGGAGGAATTTTTGTGTACACACAAACATACACAGAAACAGAGAGATGCAGAGGCAGAGGTCTCGAACATATGTAAAAACTCAGATATACAAACAGCCACATTTACGTTTCACAAATACTCTCACTCTCGCACACTCTCACTCTCGCACACACACACTCTCACTCTCGCACACACACACTCTCACTCTCGCACACACACTCTCACTCTCCACACACACACACACTCTCACTCTCCACACACACACTCTCACTCTCCACACACACACTCTCACTCTCCACACACTCTCACTCTCCACACACACTCTCACTCTCCACACACACTCTCACTCTCACACACACTCTCACTCTCACACACTAAATGTATCTGGAAAATTGACTATGTACTCTATTTTAGTTCATTTTTTGCAGCTAAATAAAGTGCAAAGCATTACAGTTCCTCCTGCACATGCACACCCAAGCATTCAGTTTCTCTCTCGAACATACACACAATATAGCCTCAAATAATACTGCAGTTAATGGCAATTGCTCTGCGTTCCTTCACCAACCATGACTTTCTTTTAGCCTTGAAAATGAAAAGGCAGGTCCTGGTAATTAATGCAGCAGTCACTTGCTAAGCTGCTTGTTAAGTTTAGCTTTTATTTGCACTTAGGGGGAAGTATCTGGTAGCTCTTGGAGACTATTTCCGTCTCTATGCCTTGCTGGATCAAGCATTCTTGTTTTTGATACGTTTTACCTGTAGATTAAAAACCTGCTGTGGAACACTAGTCTCGCCAATCAGGATTGTTCATGTTCTTTAGCCATACCTAATAGATTTTAAGGATACCCACGTGTTTCAGAACAATGACATCTGAATGCACAGTGACCTACATGTCTTCATTAATGCATTCAGGCCAGTATAAGACTCCACTAGCTGCAGACAAGGCATGTTATACATTTTACCCTTTACATGTTATGAACTTCGAGTGATCATCTTGTGTATTCTTCTCATATTGTTCTTTTTTACCCATATTCAAGCATCTGCAAAAGAAAAACATACTATAAGCGACAAAACATTTACATACTCTACTCCCTATATATTTCAAACACATTAATCATTTCACTGCATACATTTGGATGATGGTAACAATGTTTACTGATGTCTCCCTCTGATAAATTAAACTGCTTTAGGATTTTAGTAGAGGTTAGGAAATTACACTCTTTCTTGGAAGGAGGGAGCACTAAGCATTGCAGAATAATGTGGTATCTGAATACTTAGTTAAGAAAAAGTTATTTTATATAAA
The DNA here is from genome assembly GCF_019279795.1 of Protopterus annectens. Taxonomy (NCBI): domain Eukaryota; kingdom Metazoa; phylum Chordata; order Ceratodontiformes; family Protopteridae; genus Protopterus; species Protopterus annectens. The sequence continues at coordinate 1,532,040,195 of NC_056744.1, forward strand.
GAATATGCCTTGACGGAAGGGAGAGCCATCTAACACCACAAACAATGACAAAAAAAACAAAAAAAACAAAAAAAAAACACAAGGGCAGAAATTATTAGCCATTAAGGAAACTGTATGAATGCTGCCGAGTTTCAAACACTTCTTTGTTTGGACTGGTTAAGATTTTTGGTTGTAAGCATTTCTAATATATGACTCACTAATTCCAAATATCGTAAAAGTCTGACTGAATAGTATAACAAATGAACCACGTATAAGGGTGCAAAGTATCATGATGTCTTCAATGTACTCCCTTTGAAAAGAATGTACATTTTCACAATTGGCCTTTATAAACTGGCATCCCTCTTTTTAATGGGCTAAATGACCCGACACTTACTGCCTGGCCAAATATGTCAGCTGGCCTAAAGGCTGGCTCTCACGGATGAAACCATGGAAAAGACTAAGAAATCTTTCTACATATGAAAGACAGGATATACAGGATTCAACAAACCATTCTTTTACGGTCATCTATATCAGAAACCTCAGCAAAAGTGGCAAACAGTTAAGATGTAGCTGCCAGAACACTCTGCCATGCAAACATGATAACTATACCAGGGCAAAACAATGAATCTTACTACGACTACTTAAAACAGCAGAAGTTCCGTGTTGCATCATCATTTCATACAGACACAAAATAGTTTATGGTTTTTGGACTGTGTGGTTGTCTCACTGCTCTATACCTTATTGGATTTTATGCTTTTACATATTTGAACAGTGAATCGTTTACCCTTTAGTGTGCTACCTGTTTTTTTATAACTAGTACTAATCTACCACAAACATGGGGAAAAATAAAGGAAGACAATTTTGCAAAAACATGGATTCATTGACTTACTGTTGGGGTTAGTGCCTCTCAGAACTGTATTTATGTCAGTTGATTTCACATTTAGCCTTTATAAGATGTAAGGAAATGTAAGTGCCTTACATAAATGCACTTTCAGATGTACTCTGAACATCAGTACACTGCAGAGCGAGTTGTTGAGAAGAAAATGCAAGTAACTACTACTGAGAAACACTAGCAAATGAGACTCAAAAGGTCAGCCAAAGTATAAATGACACTACAAACGCCAATATTCATAAAGTAGTTAAAAATACATGGATTACCTATTTTAACTATTCTGCTGCTGACAACTTCCAAAAACAATATTCTGACCCCTACGGAAAATTAACCTAGACAAAATGTACATCTCAAAATGTCTAGTTCAGTTGTGTGGCATGTTACCGCATCATTGCCATTATTTTAGTACTTGAATCTATTCAAAATTTAACTTTGAGCTAGCAGTTATAAGGTGTAAAGGACAAATATGCTAAGAATGGCTGGACATAGTGACTCCTAGTGGTCAGAAGGTTACTTTATAAAAGTACCAAAGCTGTGAGTTACGCAATTTGAAAACAGCCATAAAGTCAGAGTCAAGGTTAAGGTTTTAGGGTTAGAGGTCAGTTAGGGATAGAGTTTTAGGGTTCAGGTCACGGATACAGTTTCAGGGTTAGGGTTAGAGTTTTAGAATTAGGCTTGGGGTTTTAATGACTGGCGAGTCCTTTTACTAAAAAGTTTGAAAAATGTTTTAATGGGTGGGCATTAACTTGTTTCCCTCATTCTGAAAACATCTGCAAACATGGTATGTCTGTCCAGCAGGAGTAACCATCAACAAATGAGTGTGTTTACATAAGTGCAGAAACTAATTATATTAAGCACCAAACACAAATGGCAAAATCTCAAACTTTGTACCCCAAGGTGTAGCAGCCTTTTGATTTTATAGTTTCATAATTCATAGAGATGTAGCAAGGTGCAAACATTCCCTGTAGTGATTCAGCAAGTACTATTACACTTCGAACTCCCATCAAGATCATGAAATCATAACTTAAGTGGAGTGAAAAGACAGTTGTGTTATAAATTTACCAAACTGGTAATCATCGAGTAAACTCACTTGCAATACTGGCGCTTGGGATTCCTGCCTGCAAGTTTTGGAGGCTTGCACAAACACTAGACCTTCCCCCCAACTTGATGTTGTTGGTGGCGTAAAGCACAGTTAGTTGGCATTAGCTTCAGGACTGTCTTTCTCCAGACTACAATCCACAGGTACCTAGTATCCTGAGCACAACTCATCAAAAGTTGACCCAAGCTAGTGCTAATGCTGCAACAGGGGTATTGGGCAAAAAGGAGAGGGGGGAGCAGAAATTATCTACCTGGGGACCTATCCAAAGTGGGAGCCTGTTTAATGCAAAATGTAGGTAGTTCCTCTGACTATCTGCAATAACTATGTGGTGGTAAGTATTCTTTAGGTCTATGTTGACCATGAATGCATTTTGGAAGATCATGGATAGTAACTTTTGTAAGGTTAGCATTTTAAATTTGGGAATGGTGAGAAAGTTGTTCAGTTTTGAGAGGTTCAGGATGGGTTTCCAAATGCCAGCTTTTCTTGGTACTAGGAAAATCCTCAAGTAAAATCCATCTTTTTGTTATCCTGTGGGGACAGGCTAGATGGACCCTTGTTGGACAACTTCTCTGAGGATAGGAAGTCAGTAAGATTTTCGCTCTTTTGATGGTTTTGGGATGCCCATGAGCGATGGCATTTTTCTGAATTGTGTATAACCACCGTTCTCCACAATTATGAGTACTTGGTCCCTGGTAATGTTTTTTTCCACTGGCAGAGGAATGAGGATAATTTCCCTGCTAGGTGG